>NW_004444258.1:159003-162064 GCF_000243295.1 Trichechus manatus latirostris
CAAAAAGCCCAATAACAGATTCCAGAAATCAGCTCTGGGGTGGTTCATGCAGGATGGCCTCATCATCCAGGAACAAGTGTTCCAGAACAGAGAATGGCTAGGGTTCATATGCTTTTATGTTCCAATTTGAAGGCAACCATGACATATCTGTTGGGAGAAGTGGTAGAATGATGCTTGAAGAATGAGAAATAAGCGGGTCCAAGAGGAATATATTTATAGCTAAGAATAGCTGAACAATATTGAAATCCCCACGCTGGGGTGAAGTAGAAAAAGATGAGTCTCCAGTGATCCTCCAGGAGCAGGACAATGAAGGAGATCCAGTTCCAGAAAATGCAGTCACCTTTGAGAGGTGGAAATAAGATGTTTCCCAAAGCTTCTGAAGTCAGATGCAACAAACAAGAATTTAGTGAATGAGAATAAACAGGTTTCCCAGTTCCAATCAACAAACACTCCACTCAAAATTTACTTCCCAACTTCACATCCTCCAGTCAGCCCTGACATCAGTTTGTAGGCTACATTCACTAATTTGACTTCTTTGGAATGAGGTGAGTCAGAAATGGGAGGACTATTTATCCCTGGCATTTCACAAACCTTGCTATGTATAGGCAATTAAAAAAAAAAAACAAAAAAACTGCCTCTTTGGGAATGTTCTGCTTCTTGATTGTGTGCTGGTTACAGAGGTATATTCTTTTTTTGAAAACTCATAAAATTAAGTATTTTTGATATATATACTAGTTATTATACATAAATAAAAGGTTAAAATTATAGGCCTGCATTTGCTGTGGCTCTGTTGAGAAGGGAAATCAAGTGGCAGCTTGTAACTGTGATGAAATTTTCTTTGCAGAGAAACCTATACGCCTTTTCACATTACCTGTCATCCTGACCCTAGAGCATGCGCCTTTCTCTGACTCCTAGGAATGAAAGGAGGAATCTGCTGACCCTGGCAGGGGCTCCTCAGCAGAATTACACTGACTGGAGGAAGAAGGAGAATGAGAATGAAGGTTCAGCTGGACTGTAAATAGAAGGAGCCTGAACAACCAAATAAATATTGACTCCCTCTTTGCGGAAGTTGACATAGATTTTATTAGGGTTTCACCAGAAATACTCCATAAACATTTGTTGTGAGAAGAGCAGTCAGAGAGAGAAAATCATTACATTTCCTGGAGGGTCCTTGCAGTTAAGGAACCCAAGCCATGGAAGGTCAGATTCTATTCATCCTCTGGAGTCCCTGGGTGGTGCAAATGGTTAACACACTCAGCTACTAACTGAAAGGTTGGCAGTTCCACCTAGAGACACCTCAGAAGAAAAGATCTACTTCTGAAAAATCAACTATTGAAAACCCTATGGAGCACAGTTCTACTCTGTCACACACGGGGTCACTATGAGTCAAAGTTGACAACAACTGGTTTTTTATTCATCTTCCAGGAGCCTGGGCTTTGTTTCTTTGACTGAGACACACACGTTTTTGCTCTCTTGGGGCCCAAAAATATATTCAAGTTGTTCCTCTTAAATGAACTCTAATTAGTGGAATTTTAGACAACAATAGAGGAGATGGCTGTGAATCACCTCAGATTCCATGTCCCCAAACAGAGGAGACACAACATGCCTGCGTTCTGCACTTATTCAGAGAAAAGAGAAAAGGACAGAGGAGAACAATCATAGAACGGGCAATTAAGACGAGTGAAAACATCCACTGATATTTGACATTTGATAATGAATCTGTTTCTTCATGACTTCAGTGGAGTGACAGGGAGGAGAAAAAGAAGAGTTTTAAGGGGATAAAAAAATGAATGAGGAAGGGGAAACTGGGAACCATAATCTTTCAAGTTTAGCTTTGAATCTACCTCTCTCTCCAACCGATCTTAGGATTTTTTTTTTTTTTTTGTCCTAACAGTCATAATAATGACTGTGTGGGTTAGTGAGAAAAGTGTGGGCTTCTGAGACTCACAAAGTGGGGTTTGAACCTAGCTATGCTAATTACTAGCTGAGATAAGGTAGCTATTGGGGTTACTTCACTACCCTGCAGGGCCGATATTGGGCAGTTACACCTACTTTTGGTCAGGCCCCTGCTCTTATATAGGGTGACGCCCGTGTTAAAACAATTACGAAATATTTTAAGTATCATCTCTGATTCTCTGAGCTTCGTTTTCTTTGTTAGTAATACAGGGATAGTGATACCTTCTTTGCTAGTTACTATAAAGAATAAATGAGATAATGCAGTGCTTCTCAAACTTTTTAATGTTCATTAATGCAGTCCCTTCTGTATCTGGGGATCTTGTTAAAATGCAGATTTTGATTCAGTAAGTCTGGATGGAGCCTGACATTCTGCATTTCTAACAGGTTTCCTGGTGATGACAGTGCTGCTAGCCTGCAGGTCACACCCTGAGAAGCAAAGAGATAATGTTTGTAAAGCATCTGGTATATAATGTGTGATCAAAAGTAATGATTAATCAATATTCTCAATCAGTGTTACGGATTAAATTGTTTCCACCAAAAAGATATATAACGAAGCCCTAACTCCTGGTACCTGTGAATGTGACCTAGTTTGGAGATAGGCCCTTTAAAGATGTTATTCGTTAAATTCACACGAGATCATACCTCATGTAGTAGGGTAGTTTCTACTCCAATCTGAGTGATGTCCTTAAGGAAGAGAAGAGAAACAGAGAGACTCACACGGGAAAATGGCCATATTAAGATGTATCTACAAGTCAAGGAACACTTGGGGCTACCAGAAGCTGGGAGAAAAAAGGAAGGATCTTCCCCTAGAGCAGACAAAGAGAGCATGGCCCTACCAGTGCCCTGAATTTGGACTCTGTCTTAGTTATCTAGTGCTGCCATAACAGAAATGCCACAAGTGGATGGCTTTAACAAAGAGAAATTTATTATCTCACAGTCTAGGAGGCTAGAAATCCAAATTCAGGGTGATAGCTCTAGGGGAAGGCTTTCTCTCTCTGTTTGCTCCGGGGGAAGGTCCTTGTCATCAATCTTCCCTTGGTCTTGGAGCTTCTCAGCACAGGGACCCCAGGTCCAGAGGATATGCTTTGCTCCTGGTGCTTCTTTC
>NW_004444258.1:162597-171424 GCF_000243295.1 Trichechus manatus latirostris
CTTAGTTTTACCCAATTAGAAAATATTATTACCAGTGCCTTTTCAGTAGCAAAATATTATTGATAACAAGTATATGAGTTATTAAATGCATAGAGGAAAAATAGAGGAATATACACCAAATTTTCTGAAAATGGCTGTCATCTTTGGAAATCATAGCATGATATCAGAGAGTTACTTCTTCACTTTTTCACTTGCCATATAATATAGACCTATAACTCTTAAATTTTGCATAATTCCTATGTTTGACTTCTGCAATTAAAAAATTAAAGAAGGAAAAATAGGTTTTGTTTTTTTTTTTTGGTCCTTTAGCTACCCTTGACTGCCTAGAATTTTGGCCTTTTTGTAAAATAGACATTTTCTTAAGAGCAAAGTGCTTCCTCTTAATGTCAAATGTTTTTAACAGCACAGCGAAGTACATAATAAGAACAATTTACCTAAGGTTTAGTTATCCCTTGTCGTAAATTAGACATTCAGGTATAACTTTAATTGTGCTGGAAATCCAACTCTTCTATATTCTAGATATTTTTGATTTAAGGTCTGCAGAGAGTTCTTATCTTTCCATGAGTAGAATCAACTCAGAGTAAACACACTGTAGAATATTGTAAAAGTCATATTTTGGGGATTTTTTTCTCAGCTATAAAGGAGACTTAAAGAGACTATTGATTTCATGCCATAAAATCAATCAAAATGGAAATGGACTGTTTGCTATTTGGGATAATACCAAATTACAAACTCTTTGACCTGGATGGGATTTTTAGGCACCATCTATCCTAATCTCATTTTTAGATAAAGGAAATGAAATCTCCAGAGGGGAAATGAATATGATTTGTAATGAGATTGTTAGAACAAACGCCACTAGAGAATAATGCATTGGTTTAAATTAAACTTCTATAAACACATCCCAGCATTTCTCTCCTTGGTGTATAAAATGACTTCAAATACAAGCTTTAAAATTGTTTTTTGAGTTTCTAAGTGCTGGAGGTAAAATTTTACATGTGTTATGTAATCTTCTGAGTCTTTTGGGATAAAACAATAAGGTTTCTCCCAAACTCCAGCACAGTAAATGACTTTTCCTTATAATAGCCATAAAGTTAATCATTTTAGAAACTGTTTTTACTGTTCTAAAGTGGTTTTATATTTTTCCTGTCAGTTCCCTAGTGCATAAACACCACAAGTGTGTAGATTTTGAGTTAAGATCTAAAGATCACATGAAGGCAATTGTCTGTAAATGAGGGTCATAAAAGGTGGAAATCACAGCTTAAGATCAGAAGTTATTTCTCCATTTTAGTTTTTCTATTCAAAACAAGAAACATATAAGAAAAATATCCGATACCTGATCTCAGTTTTCACATGATAGAGGATGTGAGAATGATTCAATGGTGGTCTTATAGAACTTGGTCTAAAGGCCTAATTTCTACATTAATGCTCTTTGGGTGGTAATCCCTGAAAGACAGAAATGATCAAAAGCACATTTAATGTTGAAAAAAGGTATGGTTCCTGAATTTGGATGAAAAAATATATTCATGTGTATTGAAAACAGGAAGGGATACAGTATGTTAAGGGTAAAAGTCAAAGGGGTTGAGTGTCAGAGTTCTCTTGAGACTTCTCTAATATGTCAACACCTGGAATGGCCTTTTAAAAATTGCCACATCTTTTGGGCCTGGCTTGCCATGATCACTGGAATTAGGTCCCAAACAGCTGCATTTCTGATTTATCTACATCAGTGATTCATCTATATCCTTTCATCTTCCCTAGAAAAGAGATTTATGTCCCATCCCCTTTCCTGACTGCTTGCCTGATATATCCTCCTTTTGGCAGAATTTTCCTGAACGAAAGTTGGTTCCAGTCCTTATTTGAAAAAGCAGAGATGTATTTTAATACTTTATGTACTGTTTAGCTCTTTGCTATCCACCCTACAGTTAAAAAAAAAAAAAAAAAAGCACATACACGCAAGATAATGGGGGAGAAATCACAAAAATGCACAGAACTGTCGATTCCTTAAAATGATAGTTCTATTGACAAAAAGGAATGGAGAAATAAATCAACCCTAACCATTATAAGCATAACTATTTCCAAAGTCTTATGAATAGGTATTCTTTTCACAAAAGGATGACAAATGGCCTCTTTCCTATGTCTATTTTCATCATTATCAAATAATGAAACCAACGAGACATACTCTGTTGTTATGGGGATTTTGAATCTGACAGCAAAAAATGGCATTATATTTTACGAAGTAGAAAACCCAGATTAACATTAAGGTTTATTCCTAATTAACTGGGCTAGGAAGCAGACAGCACAAGCCTGCAAATATTAACTAAACTTCTAGGTTGAATCCAGTCCAGCTGAGGGTCCTGGCACAACCATCTCCGTCCTTTAAATAATATTACGGGTGATGTTCTGAAGCAATGGGAATAGACTCTCTGGTGTGAATCTCTCATGAAAACAATAAGGACCAAAGTTTGGCAAGAGGCCAGGGCCTCTCTCTGGAAGGACTCTGGAGGGCAATCAAATGTCCCTAATCTACAGAAAACTCTCACCCAACAGGCAGAATCAAGTTTGAATAACTCCTGAGGAAACTGCTCTTTAATGGGACAAACATTGCTAGATTAGCTTTACCACACTTCTTAGAAAAACCTAATGGGGGTGAAGCCTTTGAAAGTAAACTCTTCAACTGTAGTAACAATATTTGTTGTCCCCATTCAACCTCCATTTCTTACCCATGATGTGGAATCTGGGATGATGGGAGGCTGAGAGGGAATGGAGCCTGAGCCTACGGCAGGGAGGGAGCCAGGGTGCCTGGACTTGTTCCCAAAAGTAAGCATGTGGAAGCACTTTCCTTGTCTTCCGAGGACACCTGTGGACAGCCTGTGCACCAGGCACACACTGAGGTCCAGGGGACCCTTAGTACTGAGGGATGCATTCAGCTCATCTTTGGCAACAGGTTGGGTTTGCCCTTTCCCAAGCCCAAAGCTTGGAAACTCTCATGCTTACACCCTTGAATACTCTCGCTGGATAAAGGAAGAAACATTGACTGTGACTGGTTTTTTCTCAAACTCAACTCTAAATGGTCTTGTTTTACTTTGCCAGTCTCATTTTCTCCCTTTCTTTTCCTGTTCCCTCAGACACATGTACCCTCAAGCCACGGGAAATTCATTTTGGATCAATCACTTTAGGCACTAGCCGTTGAGTTTTATTAAATTTTGTTGAATTCATTTCCTTATTTTTTCCCTGAAGGTAAATCACTAAAACAAAACGCTCTTTTGTGAATAGTAAAAATCATTTGGTAGGCATATAGCCAGCTTCTGCACACAGTTGATCTTAAGTGGCTTGGATGTATCCATGGAGCAAGACAGTGCTTTATGAACTAGCTATGCATTTATTGTAGCGTGCCATTCTGAAGAGGGGCTGGTTCCCCTTTTGCAGTTAGAAGGGTAGAGGGCAGCAATAACAAGTTCTGGCCTGTGTTTTAGAGACCTCCCCCCACTACCACCACCAACATGTCCAGGAGGTAAATAAAAATAAAGTCTTTTCCATTTTCCATGGACTAGCATCACCATCCCCATGGCCCATTCCTGCTTGAATCAGTGGACTCCGGAATCAAGCCTTCGTGCTTTCTCCATACCCTTTACTGTATATGATCATCAAAGAGGCACATGAACTGAAACAAGACGGTCCTTAGACACACTTTGGGTGTCCTTCAAGGTCTTAATAATCATGCCACACACTTACAGAGCACTCTATAGTAAAATATGTTCAGAAAAGGTAGACACTAGTTAAATCTAGAAATTCCCGTCTGTTAGAATGGCTTAGCTTTTAACCTTTTTTCTGTTGGTATGCTGATGAATTTCTCCTAGCTCTTTGGGTGCCACGCTAGAATGGCACATTCTTGTGAAACATTCATTCATTATTTTTCTTACAGAGAGTATATGTTATTTTGTGTTAGTTCAAAGGACTTTTTAAAAGACATTCAATATACTTCAGGAGTTCTTAAAACAAGGCCATTTACATATCAAATGTGTTTAATCACTCAGGTTAACAAGAGATTGTCTCCTTCCCAGGATCTGTTTAGGGTTTTTTTGTCATTTTCTGTAGAGTGATTGCACGTGCAAGCTACACTGTATTATGGACCACGTTTCCTTTGAAAAATGTTGAAAATACAGAAAAGCGTAGAGAAAAATGTAACACACAGTCACGAGCTCACCACCCAGGGTTGATATTGTTAACGTTTTGTCATAAAAATGATAACGTTGAGACTCCCTTTGTGGTTAATTGACTTTGCCAACCACGTTTTTAGAAGTAGGATTATAAACGTGGGATCATCAGTAACTCACTGTGCCAATCTATTTTTCTGAAGTAACAGTATCTCTTGTGATGAGGGAAGTATCTCAAATAGTCAAATTCTAGTACATTCTGTCTCCTCCAGCATATTGCCAATATGCTCTTTGCTGTTTACTTCATCTCTCCATGCCTACCGGAAAAATGAATACTTCAATATAAGCCAATGGTACAGAGAGTTAAAACTATCAGAGTCCTTGTCAGCAAACCTTTAATTCCCATGCTGGTGCAAATTTCTTATTTTGAAGAGGTCTGCCACTGTAAATGATTATACAGAACTATTTTTTAGTGTGATGAGAAAAATATACATAATTCATAATCCTATAACGCCAGTGAAACAACATAAAGGGTATAAATATCATTTCCCTTCTAAGTAAGAAGAAACTCTCAGCAACTTCTGTTTTTAAAAGGTAGTGGGCTTATTTCTAAATTACTTTAAAGGTTGACTGTTTAAATGTTAACCTGGGTGCTAGTGCTCTCAGGGAAAGAAATAGGAAGGTGAAACAGAGGAACATTCCTAGAAATGAGTGTGTGACCTATGGTCCTTACAGTAAATTATACTAATTCTACATTTATGTTTATGTGTTGTGACCCTATTAAGCTGATATAACTTTTCCATTAAGTGGGCAGGTGGATTTCCTGTAGTACCCCTGATTGCCTGAAGAGGTATACTGTTTTCTTGTGTTTCCATTACAGCATAAAGACTAAGAGGGAATCCTCTGTGGTATTTTTCACATAGATTGTGAATCTTTTATCTGTAGGTAGTATTTGTATCCGAGAGATGAATATTAATAGCCTCTTGGCAACAGAATGACTTTCTTAAAAAAGGGGTTTCCCTGTGTATGGGTGGATTAACCTTTCAAAATATATGTTTCTACTTAAACCACTGAGTTACTGTTTGATTCAAAGAGTCATAAAGACAACCTCTCTGTGTCTTCGTTAGACCTTGTAGTACACTTACTTAGATCTGAGAGGGACTTTCAGTATAGAATATGGTGAGTAACATAGTGCCTCGTGCCTTTACTTTCATTTCGCTTACTTAAAAAGTTCGCTGTAACTTAATTTCTTTTTAGAAGGCCTAAAGTGCTTGTATTAAAATGGCATTTGTTACTGGTTTTGAGTTTGATAATATTAGCAGTTCAGATACGGTTTCATGTGTTCCAGGTGGGAAATAGATAGGACTGGTTGTAAGTGTAATAATACGTGATGTTTTCCTTTCAAATGTGTACAGCTTTTACCAATTAGTCCTTTTGTGCAGTTCAGATAAAATAAGCTTAACTATATAAATGTTAGCCTATTTACCTGATTACTTCGGGAAATTCTGTAACCAATAACTAAATTTAAGTTCTTATATGAATAATGTTACTATGTTTGCTCTCTTAGGATATTACGGAGGTTAATCCTGATTATGCAATGATTATGACAAGGATTCAGGCAGTGTGTTTGCTGTATTCTTCATTGTACTGTATAATCACAGTGATGAGAAGCATAGAAAATTCTAAAAGAATGTAGTTGAAGATAGAAAGTCACCGGATTGTTTTATTTAAATAGTAAAAATTTCCAAAGGAGATTGGAAGATAAACTTTCTTAGGTATAATTTAAGTGTAACCAAGAAAATTGTCTTCCACGGAAGGTTTACTTTGAAAAACCAGCGCTGGACAAAGGTAGACAGATGCCTATGGGTGTAGAGACAATGCTTCATTAATCTTGCAACATTAAGTTTCTGGCTTAGTCACAAACTTTCCCGCTGTGACATGCTGAGGTACTTAATTCTTCTTGGCAATCTCTGGTAATGCTCTGTTGCAGAGGCTCTGCGAACACTCGTTTAAATGACATGGCATCTAGTGACCTGTTCCCACAGTGTAAGGACTGCACAGAGCCTTAACACCGCAGGCAACAAGCAAGTATTTGTGGAAGGGATCAATGCTAATGCTAACAAACTACTTTCAGATATGTTCTCCTAAGTTTTTTGAGGCAACTTTTAAAAATCAGAATTATAATGTATTTTTAAAGTACTATAGTCCAGAAAATAAGGGAAAGAGGAGAAAGATACCCTCTCATATTTTTCTTTTTCTTTCCTTTTTACACTCTGTCTTTCTGTTTTACTCTCTCTGTCTCTCTTTTTCTCCCCCTCATCTTGCTCCTGCTTTCTCTCTCCACAAAATGTATTTTTTCATTACTGTATCGCTGGTTTCCTATAGAACTTTTTCACTGAAATTTGCATCCACTATATTATTTCCCAATTTTCATGGGACTCGTGAGGCATGAATAAGGAAAAAATAATAATTGAGTGTTAAATTCAGTTCCTCTTCTTAAAGGAACCTGAAACACATAGGTGCCAAAGGAACCTGTGGAATGATATAGAAAAGACAGCTAACGATTCCAGATGCTTAGTCAATGATCTAATTCTGTACTCTGACTCCTTGAAAACACCCCCACTGGTGTTAGGGTTCCTTATGGAGGAGGGGGTGAGGAGTGGCAAGTGCGGGCAAAGCTGTTTATTTTTTGTCAATAAAATACTTCCTGTTGAGGATAAAACCATAGGCATCTCTTTGATTGTTAATGTTTAAAAATTACTCTTCAATACTTTACCCTTCAACTAATTAATTATTAATTCCTAAACATTGTTTTCTCATTAAGAAGAATTTTTAGAGGAAAATCTTTTTAGTCACAATTGTTCTCCCATCTGTTAGGAGTTGTGACAGTTTGGATCTTTCAAATATTTCTTTCATGAAGGATGAAGGACTGTGAATAAAAGAAATGCCCTTTACACACACACGTATCCTCACATCTTTAAGAAGGTTGTTGTCGTTAGGTGCTGTCGGGTCGGTTCCCAGAGCCACCCTATTCACAACAGAAGGAAACACTGCCGGAAACCCTGCCCGGTCCCGCACCATCCTCACAATCGTTGCTATGTTTGAGCCCATTGTTGCAGCCACCGGCTCAATTCATCTCGTTGAGGATCTTCCTCTTTTTCATTGATCCTCTACTTTACCAAGCGTGATGTCCTTCTCCAGGGACTGATCCCTCCTAATAACATGTCCAAAGTCCGTAAGACGAAGTCTCGCCATCCTCGCTTCTAAGAAACATTCTCACTGAACTTCTCCCAAGACAGAATTGTTTGTTACTCTGGCAGTTCACTGTATATTCAACATGCTTCACCAACACCATAATTCAAAGGCATCAGTTCTTCTTTGGTCTTCCTTATTCATCGCCCAGCTTTCCCATTCATATGAGGCAATTGAAAATATCATGGCTTGGGTCAGGTGCACCTTAGTCCTTAAAGTGACATCTTTGCTTTTTAACACTTTGAAGAGGTCTTTTGTAGCAGACTTGCCCAATGCAATGCATTGTCTGACTTCGTGACTGCTGCTTCCATGGGCGTTGATTGTGGATCCAAGTAAAATGAAATCCTTGACAACTTCAGTCTTTTCTCTATTTAGCATGATGTTGTTTATGGGTCCAGTTGTGAGGATTTTTGTTTTCTTTATGGGAAGGGGTAATCTATACAGAAGTCTGTAGACTTTGATTTTCATCAGTAAGTGCTTCAAGTCCTCTTCGCTTTCAGGGAGCAAGATCTTTAAGAAGGAGACAAGGATAAATATGTCTTTCTACTGAAATTGCACATAGCATGAGTAAAAAATCAATTTTATCTGAAAACACTGCCAAGATTAAATATCCGCATGGTTTTAAAATAAAAACAACATATGGGCAAAAGTTATTCTGGTGGTTGAAAAGCACAATCCTAACAAATGTATGCCTTGATTGATCTAAGAATGTGGAAAACCTTGGATGCCAGAGAAGTAGTCACAGTGGGACAGTTAGTAGACAGTTAATAGATCACTGCGGTAAATAATGAAAATTAATTATTTTATGCTGTTGCTAATCTGGCATGTATAAATTCTGCAAGGGGAAAGGGCATATTCTATAATGTAGTATTAAACATCATAAAATAACTTTCAAGGTAAGTGACCCCTTTCACAGTTTTAAATTGCATCTTAAATTGGGAAGATGGTGAAAGATTTCCTTCTGATGTGAATAAATATAGATAAATATAACACTTTCAGTGAGATGACTTTCAAAAGGGTTGTATACTTGCACAGTATAATCAGTATACTGTTCATTCTGTTGCCATATTAACAATTTATTTTTTCCATTTTAGAGAGTATATCACTATTTTCTACAAACCCTTTACTTGGAGAAGTTGTTCGAAAATCTTATGGGAAGATAGTTTACATTTTTTTTTAATTAGAAAAGGCAAAACAACTGTAGATAATAAGAAAAAGTTGATCAGCCTAAGCAACAGTAACATATACACCCTTTTTGAATATTTTTGTAGATAGAAACATAAAATATAGGAACAGTATTAAAACAATCACACCTGCTTTGTAATGAAAAGAAACACTTAGAATCATTTAATTGGAAAAGATGAATAAAAATAATTCTCTATTTTAAAGGGTTTAGTGTAGACAAATTTAATCCTGCTTTAATA
>NW_004444258.1:173001-175308 GCF_000243295.1 Trichechus manatus latirostris
TGGGCCCATAAAACAAGCAACACATCCTTAATCCCACATTTTCATGGATATCAGCAAAACCATCAACATTCATAAATAATTACAGTCATGTTCCATAAAAATTACTTTGTTTTCCAGTGAGTTTTAAATATTAAACAAGATTTAAATTCCCCCACATTTGTTTAGAGCTTATTATGTATGCACCAGGAAACTCTAACAAATCACTTTGTAGCTCAGATGAACTGAAGTTGCTTTCAATACCAATATTTTGTTTAACCTTTATATTATCCCTTTGAAGATGGTATTATTGTCTCTGCTTCAGATGAGGAAACGAGGGCTCAGAGAGTTTAAATACTTTGCCTACATCACATAGCTTGTTGAGTGTAAAGAGGCATAATTAGGGCCCACATGCCTCTTTTGACTCTAAATCCCTTCATCTTTCCAATACGCAATGTTAAGAAAAGTTAATTTGTAATCTGGGGATTTCAATGAATTCTTCAGTAAAAGTCCACACTATATTTCCCAAAATAGAGCTGGATTAAGACCCAAAGTAAGGATACACTTATCTTGCTGAAGAATGAGGGACTATGCTGTGGACAAGGAGAGTCTCCTGATAATGTTAAGAATCGGGTACTGGTCATATTACTGTATGCCTCTAAGACACAAATAAGTCAAAAGAAAATATATTTATGTATTCTTAGGATGACGAATTTTCACAACACGTACGTTTTGGAGGGGCTTTTAGCCGTTCTATGGTCTGATTCCTTCTCGTTTTAGAGACGGTGAAGCTGATGCCCCAGGGTGATAGAACACCTTAGCCAGGGACAAGCAAGTCAGTGACACCACCATGGTGATGGTGACAAATCTTGGTCTCCTGACGCCTGGTTCAGGAACTTTTCCAATTTTAGTCCCCAAAAGCCAAGTTGTCAGTTTCGCATATAAAAGAAATGGAGGTGTCCCGAGGAGATTGAGCTCTAGAGAATCAGTAGTAGCAAAGAAAAATTGTACTTTATTGCTACGAAACAAAAAAGACTTCTTAGAAGGAAATAAATGATGAAAGTCCCCTGATTTGACACCTTTCTCAGAAATATGAAATGGAAAAAAAAAAAAAACTGTAACTCTTTTAGGTGTTTCTTTCCTTGATGTGCAGCCAAAAATCTCTTTCTTGTTTTGTACTTCCCTTGAGCCATTACTGTAAATGAGAGCAGTGTGTAATCTTCCTCACCTCCAATTTCTCCACCAGGACTCTCCCGCTGCAAATGAAGGACCTTAAACACCTGTAAGATACATGAATCTTATTTGCTAAAGGAAAGCAATAGATGAAAATCTAGAACATATGCTGTATTTTTTGAATGGTGATATTGTATTCTTAAAAATCTCAGTTAATTGCCTGATTTTGCATAGAAATCATCTGAAATAATTTAATGGTATCATAGCTTTGTGTTTATAAATTTAAATTAGTTTTATAATCAACTAACATGATTTATAATCGTCGTGCGGGAGTTTCCTGGTCTTGCAAGATGTTTAACATCTCTGGAACCCAATAATTGTGACAACCCCAAATTTTACCCTTGTTCCACTGACCCAGAAGCACCTGGCATCCCCTTCTCTCATCATCCTTCAGCCACATCAGCCTTTTGATCAGTTCCTTGAAGGTGCCATGCTCTCTCCTTTGGACCTGCTCTGCCCTCTCTCTAGGATGTTCTTCCTCTCAAAATACAAAGTCTGTCCTAACTTCCCTACTTGTAAAAAAAATCCTGTAATATACACCCTTACAACTGTATTTCCTTCCCCTTTGAAGCACTTATTGTAACAGTAAATTCACTATTTGAGGGGGGTGGGTGTGATTATTTGCTTAAGACCGTTCTTCTCCCCTAGACTGTGTGTTTTGTGGTACTGTGTCTGTTCTGTTCACATTGAATTCCCAATACCTAGTGCAGTGCCAACACTTCAAAAGTGAACCATTTGCTGGCACCACAATGGGACTATGCAGAATCCTTTAGCTATGTTAATATCTTTGGTTATTATAATGAAAAGCCATGGAAGTATTTTTGATGTGGGTTAGGGAGATGAAAGATGACAAAATGTATGTTCTGAAAACGATATTCTGGCTACAATGTGGAGAACAAATTGAAGGGAGCTAAAAATGGAAAGGGGCTAACAAGTTAAGACGATATGCTAGTGGTCCTGGCAAAAATGTAATAGAGCATTAAGCGTAAAGAAAAGCTTTGTTGACCCTTTAGCTGCCCAATGGATTCTTTCATTTTATACAAGTCACTTAATTATATTGTAAAGAGAACCAAACATGGAGAGCAGAGAGCACAGGTG
>NW_004444258.1:175756-220249 GCF_000243295.1 Trichechus manatus latirostris
TATGTGTTAGTATCCACGTATTGGGAACAAACATGTCATGCTTTGGAAGCTACAAAAGGCCATAAAAAATAGACTTGTGGTAGTTGCTGAGAGTCAACAGAAATATTTTTTAAGAGCATGGTGTTTTGTTTGTTCACATTGCTTTTTTCGGAAAATTGAATTTTGGTGGTTGTAGACAGGACATTTGTTCACCACAGGCCCTACCACTATCTAATGTTACCTGAGCCTGCAGGGATTTTGTCACTCCTGATTGAGACTACTGCTCTTTTTACCAACCTCCACTTAACCTACTCACAGCATGGATTACCTCTGCTGTCCATTCGTCTCTACAGCTTGCACACTGACGCTTACGGAATGCTTCATATTCACAGCTAAGAGACCACTCTGGAAGACATTCCTTTATTTCTGTTTACCAAGAATCAATTTTATTTGCTCCCCCAAGCTAGTTATGACAATTTTACTTTTGTTGTAATTACATAATTTGAATAGAAATTATGGAAGCTGATGACACGTGAATGCAAAAAGATAAAAGAATTGTTGTTTCTATGGACACAAATTTGATTACCTTGGAAATACCCAATAAAGGTGAATCGCCAAATTTATCTATCTGTCTGTCTGTCTATCTATTTTATTCGGTTTTCCCATATGCTTTACTGAGTATCTCAAAAGGATGACTTGGATAAGCAAGTCTCATCAAAGGCTGTGGGCACGGAAAGTAGAAGACAAGGGAAACTAGGTCCCCAAAAGGTGAACAGAACGCTGAAAATCAACTTTGCTTATGACGTAAATTTTCTGAGATCCAACTTCCTCTCTCATTCACTAAACTGCACTTAGATCAGTATGTGTGCATTTTGATTGCACAAGAAGGTCTGGACATGTCCATGTTTAATTGAATATGTGTCTGTGCCTGCAAATAGGTTTTTAAGAAATAATCTCCTAGTTGATATGGCAGAATTTGTACATATGTTTATAACTTGAGAGGAGGTATGTGATGCATACAGGTTTACGTCCCAAAAAGAAAAGGGATTTGCTATGCACTTGTTATCTTGCGTCCTTGTACACAGGCTGTCCTGATAAATGAGGCCTTGGGGCTCATCATTATAAATTTTGTGTGTGTGTGCTTTAGATGTAAGTTTACAGAGCAAATCAGTTTCTCATTAAACAATTAATACACATATTGTTTTGTGGCATTGGTTGCCAACCCCAGGATGTGCTAAAACTCTCCCCTTCTTAACCTTGGGTTCCCCATTATTAGCTTTCCTATCTCCTCCTGCCCTTTCATCCCTGCCCCTGGGCTGGTGTACCCATTTAGTCTTGTTCTGTTTTATGGGCCTGTCTAATCTTTGGCTGAAGAGTCAACCTCAGGAATGACTTTAGTACTGAGTTAAAAGAGTGTCCGGAGGGCCATATTCTCAGGGTTTCTCCATCCTCTGTCAGACTAGTAAGTCTGGTCTTTTTTGTGTGTGAGTTGGAATTTTGTTCTACATTTTTCTCCAGCTCTGTCTAGGACCCTCTGTTGTGATCCCTGTCAGAGCAGTTGATGGTGGTAGCCGGGCACCATCTAGTTGTGCTGGACTCAGTCTGGTGGAGACTGTGGTACTTGTGGATGACTAATCTTTCCCTTGTGTCTTTGGTTTTCTTCATTCTCTCTTGCTCCAGACAGGGTGGGACCAGTGGAGTATCTTAGATGGCCACTCACAAGCTTTTAAGACCCCAGATGCTACTCATCAAAGTAGGATGTAGAATATTTTCTTTATAAACTATGTGATGCCAATTGAGCTAGATGTCTCCCAAGACCATGGTCCCCAGCCTCAGTCCAGCAATCCATTCCCTCAGGGAGTTTGGATGTGTCTATGAAGCTTCCATGATCTTACCTTGGTCAAGGTGTGCTGACTTCCCCAGTATGGTGTGCTGTCTTATCCTTCACCAAAGTTACTACTTGTCTATTGTCTAGTTAGTGTTTTTCCCTCCCCATCCCTCCGCTCCCTCATAACCATTAAAGATTGTTTCTTTCTGTGTGTAAACCTTTTCATGATTTTTTATAATGGTGGTTTCATACAGTATTTGTCCTTTTGTGATTGACTTATTTCACTCAGCCTAATTCCCTCCAGATTCATTCATGTTGTGAGATGTTTCGCAGATTCATCATTGTTCTTTACCGTTGCATAGTATTCCATCGTGTATATGTACGATATATCCATTCATCTGTTGATTGGCATTTAGGTTGTTACCATCTTTTTTGCTATTATTCAATGCTGCAGTGAACATGGGGTGCATATGTCTATTCGTGTGACGGCTCTTATTTCTCTAGGATATATTCCTAGGAGTGGGATAGCTGGATCATATGGTATTTCTATTTCTAGCTTTTTAAGGAAGTGTCATATCATTTTCCTAAATGGTTATACCATTTTGCATTCCTACCAGCAGTGCATAAGAGTTCTGATCTCCCAGAAGCCTCTCCAACATTTGTTATTTTCTGTTTTTTGGATTTGTGCCGGTAATGTTGGGATGAGATGGTTTCTTATTGTAGTTTTGATTTGCATTTTTCTAATGGCTAGTGATCACGAGATTTCCTCATGTGTCTGTTAGCCATCTGAATGTGTTCCTTGGTGAAGTGTCTGTTCATATCCTTTGCCCATTTTTTAATTGGATTATTTGTCTTTTTGTTGTAGAGGTGTTGGATTTTCCTATAGATTTTGGAGATTAGACCTTTGTCTACATTTGCCCCTTTGTTTGGGGAACTTGATTTGAGGTATACACCTCCTTACTCCTTGTCTGCATGCTTGCAATAAACACTCTTCCTCTCGCCTTAAAAAAAAATAATAATAATAATTGTCATAGCCAAAATTTTTTTCCCAGTCTGTAGGTTCTCGTCTTACTTTTTTGGTGAAGTCTTTTGATAAGTGTAAGTGTTTAATTTTAGACAATCCCAGTTATCTAGCTTATCTTTTGGAGTTTGTTTGTTGTTAGTTATGGTTTGTATCCTGTTAATGCTATGCATTAGGGCCTCTAGTGTTGACCCTATTTTTTCTTCTATGATCTTTATAGTTTTTGTTTTTATATTTAAGTCTTTGATCTATTTTGAATTAGTTTTTGTGTATGGTGTGAGGTATAGGTCCTGTTTCATTTTTTTACAGAAGGACATCCAGTTTTGCCGGCACCATTTGTTAAAAAGGCTATCTTTTCCCCCACTTAAAAGACTTTGGGACTTTGTAGAAGATCAGGTGACCATAGGCAGATGGATTTACATCTGGGTTCTCGATTCTGTTCCATTGGTCAATGTGTCTGTCATTGTACCAGTACTAGGCTGTTTTGACTATTGCAGCTGTACAGTAGGTTCTGAGGTCAGGTAGTGTGAGTCCTCCTACTTTGTTCTTTGTCTTCAATAGTGCTTTGCTTCTCTGGGGCCTCTTTCCTTTCCATATAAAGTTAGTGATTAGTTTTTCCATCTCATTAAAGAATGCTGTTGGTATTTGGCTCAGCATTGCATTATATCTGTAGATTGCTTTGGGTAGAATTGACATTTTCACAATGTTGAGTCTACCTATCTATGAGCATGGTATGTTTTTCCATTTATGTAGGTCATGTTTGGTTTCTTGCAATAGTGTTAGGTAGTTTTCTTTGTATAGGTCTTTTACATCCCTGGTTAGATTTATTCCTAAGTATTTTATTTTTTTAGGGGCTATTATAATTTGTGTTGGTTTCCTGATTCCCTTTTCATAGTTCTCTTTATTGGTGCATAAAAATTCAACTGATTTTTTTTATGTTTATCATGTATCCTCCTACTCTGCTGAATCTTTCTATTAGTTCCAGTAGTTTTCTTGTGGAGTCTTTTGGGTTCTCTATGTATAGTAGCATATCATCCTCAAATAGAGATGGTTTATCTTCTTCCTTACCAATGTGGATGCCCTTTATTTCTTTTTCTTGCCTTATTGTTCTAGGGGGGACTTCTAGCACAGTGTTAAATAGGAGTGATGATAAAGGGCATCCTTGTCTTGTTCCTGTTCTCAGGGGGAATGTTTTCAGCTTCTCCCCATTAAGAATGATGTTGGCTCTTGGTTTTGCATATATGCCCCTTATTGTGTTGAGGAATTTCCCTTGTATACCTATTTTATTGAGAGTTTTTATCAGGAATGAGTGTTGGACTTTATCGAATGCTTTTTCTGTGTCGATTGAGATGATCATGTGATTCTTTTGTTTTATTTATATGGTGGATTATGTTGATAGACTTTCTAACGCTGAACTATCCTTGAACACCTGGTATGAATCTCACTTGGTCAGGTGTATTATTATTTTTTATACGATGCTGAATTCTATTGGCTTGAATTGCCAAATTTAAATTGGATGTGGGTGTGGGAAATATAGAAGATTGGAAAAGTATCATAAAAATTTAATGCATTCTACTTTCATCTTACTTTGTAAATGTCTTAAAATTATTGGTCCCTTATAAAGAAATTGAAACTAAAACTCGCAGAGGATTCCTTACGGGTCACAAGGCTCACATGGAGCACTATCAGTAGATCCCTACCCGAGAAAGAGGGCTTGGCAAATCATGCACACTTCTGTATTTTAAGTTAAACCAATATGGTATTAATGTATCGTTTTCCATGAGTCCCAGTTTTAGCCAATTTTTTTTTATTAACTAACTACCATAGGTCTCTGATGTGATGGATAAGAAAGACTTTTATGTATTCTTAGGTACCAAAATGCCGTTTTTCCAAAAATCAGCATAAGTGCCTTTATATATGCTGTTGTTATGTGTCATGGAGTCTATTCTGAATCATAGCAACCCTACAGGACAGAGGAGAACTGCCCCACAGGGTTTCCAAAGCTGCAGTCTTTACACAAGCAGATCTCCAGGTCTTTTCTCCCTTGGAGCTGCTGGTGGGTTCAAACCATTGCTCTTTCAGTTAGTCTGAGTGCTTAACCGTTGCACCACCAGGGCTCCTTTTTATATATGTAAATATGTGTATATATGTTTTTCAGCATAGTATCTCACAGAATCTATTATTTCTCATACATTTAACATGTTGCTGTTGTTAGCTGCCTTTGAGTCGACTGTGACTGAATAAAACGTTGCCCGGTTCTGCGTCGTCCTCACAATCCCCAGCCTGTTCAAGTTCATTGTTGTGGCTTTTTGTGCCCATCTATCTCACAGAGTCTCCGTCACCCTCATTGGCCCTCTGCTTTACCAAATATGATGTCTTCTTCCAGAGACTGGTCTTTCCCGATGACATGTCCAAACCAAGCGAGTCGGACAATGTTCTGTTGTGATCCACAAGGTTTTCATTGTCTAATTTTCAGAAGCGGATTGCCAGGCCTTTCTTCCCAGTCCATCTTAGTCTGGAAGCTCTGCTGAAACCTGTCCACCGTGTATGACCCTGTTTGTATTTGAAATACCAGTGGTACAGCTTCAATCATCATAGCAACATGCAAGCCCCCACAGCAGGACACACTGGCAGACAGGTTGTAGATATGGATATAAGGATAGTAACTGATCATGATGGTTTAGTGCTTTCCTTGGACATGTCATAACAAATGTATTGAACCTGGTAAACATTTTATTTTGAATTTAGTAAAGGCAGACACTGGAAGGAAACAGTTTCTAAGTAAGTATTATGAGTTCTAAACTGCATGCCCCAGAGGAAGCACATTTTGCACAGATAAAAATCACTTGTAAGCTTCTAGCTTTTTCTGTTTTAGGTAAAGACTTCATGCCTTTGATTGCACTTAGATGTTGACACATTCCAGTGCTATAAGACAGACTTTACCAACATAACAATCTTGCACAACCGGAGAAGAATGCTTAGACAACTTTTAACATGACGCTCTCAAGGTCTGTAAAACCTATTTTTGCAGAGTTTGACTGTGACTGGTAATACTCACACCCTAGCCCTTGAACCTAACTTTAGAAATTCAAGTGTATTCAAAGCTGTCACCACGAACGGCGAAAAGCTCATAAAAGTTGGTTTACTTCCAAAAGTAAGTTTATCTCCTCATGTTAGGTTATTTTGGAACTGAGGATTGTGTGAACTTCTGCTTAAACAATCAAACAGCTTATGATCTTCAGTGATGTACTGGAATCCATCCAAGAATCCAGGACATCTTTTGCTTAAGTTAAACACAAAGCAATAGCTGCTTCTTTAATAGTATTCAGGAACTCCTTAGAAAGAAGAGGAAGAAGACAGTAACTAAATGATGGACACAAAGAAATGTGTTTGCGTTTAGCGGGTACTGTCTCCAATAAACCCATTGCCGTCGAGTCAATTCCGACTCATAGTGACCCTATAGGACGGAGTAAAACTGCCCCATAGGGTTTCCAAGGCTGGAATCTTTACAGAAGTGGTTGGTGGGTTCAAACTGCCAAGCTTCGGTTAGCAGCCGAGCGCTTAACCACTGTGCCACCAGGGCTCCTTTGTCAGCCAATTAGATAAATCTCATTCCTATAGGCTGTATTTGTCAACCTCTTGTTTCTCAGAAATTTATGCTAGTGTTCCCAAGAAGATCAAAGTTGTAAAACAACTTCAAGTAAAATTTTAAACCTTCTTGGTCTTAAATTTCCTTGATATAAAAAAGGCAAAAATATAACAATGTAAATAATCTACTGAAAAATTGAGTCACTGCTGTTGGTCATAGCATTTGCTGCAAATGCTTTTGGTCATAGTAATTCCGACAAATCTCAGACTCTTAGTTATTGTCAATGCCACTTATTTTTCATTTATCACCTGCTGGCTTATGCAAGTAGGTATCCTTCCTTCATTCTTCTAGTCTTGAAATATTCAGTCCTCACTGTGAGCCAGGTTCTATGCTGGGGTCCTGGGGATATAAAAATAAGACACATCAGATTTCTGCTCTTTTGGGGACTTGTTATCCTATTTTCTCAACAGGATGATGAGTTCTATACTTGGAATTTCTATACTTGGAATGTTAGAAATATAGAATTTTAGAGTCAAAATGGGTCTTAGACATAATCTGTATCAATCGTCCACATACCAAGCTCTTTCAATATGCTTCCTCGCACTATGAGTCAGGATGGTGAACCGACCTCAGCTAAGACTCAATTAAAATGACATTTATGAATAATTATAATGTGATAACTACATGCCAGACAGTGCTATGTGAACTGTATATAGATCAACATACTTAAGCCTGATAACAGCGCTATGAGGCAGGCATTTTATAGAAGAGAAACAGAGGCACAGAAAGGTTGTATTTCTTCTAGGTAAACAGCTACTAGAGGAGCCGGGATTGTACTCAGGCTGCCTGCTCTTGAATCAGTGTGCTCCTGCGCTTCAGTGCCTGCAAACAAAAGGAACCTCAAAAGGCAGTTACAAAGGAAGGAAGACAGCTTTCTTATTTTTCACCCTATGATATTCTTAGACCACTGATACAACTTAGCTTGACTTTTTTTCACCTTATTTGTCACACATTAACCTGATAGTTAGTCTTTGCCAAAAATTTTTCAAAAAATTGTACCATAGATTCTAGAAGCAATTTCAGAAGACTGTCTTGATATTTAATCCGTAGTAGCTTTGTTGGAATAGAATACTTGCATTATGGTCAGGCCACTTATTAATGATGAATTCTGTGTCCCATGGATCATATACATGAACAGGGTAAAAGATAAATGCCACAGGTATGAGAGAAAGCAAACATTTGTCAACTTTTATCTAAAATCTAACAGAAACAGGAATATAGTACTCAGACACTATGCATCACAATCAAGCATTAAAAACTTGAATAGTTATATTTTAACTATGTTCAAGATGAAATACCTAAGAAATCTACCTTGAATGATCAAAGATTAAGGGCAGAGGAGTCTGGTACCCTATTCTTTCCTCTATCCCCACTGTTTAGAATTCAAATGCAATTTGCCTTTCTGAGAGTCGCCTTTAATGTGGTTGTCCCACTTAGGATCTGTTTCAAACATTCAAGGAACTCCGACGGCACCGTGGTTAAGCTCTTGGCTGCTAACTGAAAGACTGGCGGGTCAAACCTACCAAAAGATGTGGCAGCCTGCTTCTGTAAAAATTATAGCCTTGGAAATCCTAGAGGGCAGTTCTGCTCTGACCTATGAGTTGCTGTGAGTCAGAATCAACTCGACAGCAAGGGGTTTTCAAATATTTAAAATGTTTAGCAAGGTAAACATGTTTTGGATCACATTTTATAGGAGATTAACGAACCCTAACCCAAGGTAACTGCAGTGTGCTACTAGAATTGGGACATGTGGCTGCATAGCATTTGCCCCGTTTGTTGTCTCAGGTACTTTGTCTCTGCCCATTTGCATGTCTCCACAGTAGTCAATAAAAATTTAGAAAGATTATGCCCTCCCCAGCAAGAGTGATTTTGTACTTTAGCTCAGTGAAAAACTACAGAAAAGACTTGTTCATTGCCATCGGGTTGGCTCCGACTCAGTGGGACTCCATGGACAACAGGCAAAAACATTACCCTGTCCTGCGCCACGTTCACGATCCTCGGTATGCTTGAGTACCTCGTTGCAGCCATTGTGTATTTGGAGTGCCTTCCAACCTAGGGGGCATATCTTCCAGCACCATATGCGACAATATTTTGTTGTTATTCATAAGGCTTTCATTGGTTAATTTTCAGAAGTAGATCCCCGGGCCGTTTTCCTATCTGTGTTAGTCTAGACGCTCCACTGAAACCTGTCCACCACGGGTGATCCTGCTGGTATTTGAAATACCAGTGGTATAGCTTCCACGATCACAGCAACATGCAAACTACCACAGCAGAATAAACTGATAGATAGGTGGAAAAAGTACTTCAGCAGAATTCCTAATTTTATGGTTTAATGTCACCCTGACTTATAATTGGTAGAGATAAAGTTAATAGACACACACATTTGCTAAGTCCCATGAGACTTCTGAAGTCCCTGGGTGGCACAAGCAGTTTGCACTCAGCTACTAACCTAAAAGTGCCTGTGGCACTGTGGTCAGAAGGCCAAACGATCCGCTTCTGTAAGTATTATAGCCCAGAACACCCAACGGAGCAGTGCTACCCTGTAATAGCTCTCAGTCGGAATCGGCTCAATGGCAACGAGTTTCGTTTTGGTTTTATAAGACTTCTGAAGCTGTTCATTTTCTATAAAGTTAAAAAAAAATGAGACAATGGTATTGCAAAGGCCTTATGTCCTCAGGGTTTGCTTAATTTTATTTATTTGCTTCCACTTGAAACAGAAGCGCTTTAATTGCTGAGTGTCTTTTTCTGATTACTGCCTTTGTTACTTTTCTGTGTTTGCTTTTCTGTTGGACATACATGGCTATTTGTGGAAATAAAAAGAATTCCGACAGAAATGAATAAACTACTGGGAATTATAATATGCCTGAGATCTTCACATATCTGATTATCACTAGCTGGTTATTTTGATTTCCTGGATAGAATAATAACAAGTGTAAAATCACAGTCTATCAAAAGACTATTTAGAAAAGAAATCCCATGTTCGGTAAACTAATACCTTTGAGACGATACCTGCTTTGTCTGTTTCCACTGCCTCAGAGGTATTGTCAATCTTAAACTATAACATTTTAAGTCTAGAAACGTCCCTTTCCACATGCTGCTTTTTGACTTGTTTACCTTCAGAGTTCAAATAATACCGTGTCATTGCCTAAGAAATATGTTAGTATGAGGTTTCTTTTGGAGTATAAAAACTGTATATCTTGCTTTAAAAACATCTTAGTATTACAATTAGATCTCACTTATTTCAAATGTAAAATTGTCATCTGTACAATATTCAACTATGGAGCAACAGTAGAAAATCGTGGGCTAGGAGTCAAAACCGTGGATGAGCGTCAGATCCTGGCCAGCTATTAATTAGCCACGTGATTTGTCCTTTCTAGCCTTCTATTTTCTCTCTTGTAAAACAAGAGTTAGAATTCTTAGAGTATTCTCTAAGGCCTCAGATTCTATGATTATCTTGTTACTCCTAGATTCCATGTGTAATTTCAGATCTATTGGGAGGGCTAACATTTTTTAACAGTTATAAAAGGCATTTTTAAAAACTTTACCATAAGAGTATTATTTCATTGAAGTTATTTATTAAATTAAAAACCTCATCTTCCAGAAATTATAGTAAGGGCACTTATTCTAAGTCACCCTTTATCAGGCAGCATGTCACGCGCCTGTGTCTCCAGCACATGGGCAGAATTCTGTAGTATCTCCAGAGAGCCCCACATAACGAAGCTATGGCTCCTTTCTAATCTGCATAATTAAAAGACAGCTGTACTAGTTGGTGGTCCCATCCCTACAACAATCCTGAAAGGCATTTCTTTCATCTATTAGCTAACTACCATGGTGGTAACGGATGACTCTTAAACAGCTGTCAGAAGCTGAAAACAGAATAAAACAAAAAATCTACCCTCCCACACTATGTACAGACAGCTTGCCAACAGTTTAAACAAATCCTTTTTGGAGCATTTTAACAAACAAACTTTTTTTTTTTTTTTTAGGAGGGTTGTAGTTACGTTTAAACAGAAACTCATAAAACTCGGACAAGCTGGCTTCATGTTCTCCACAGAAATGAACAGCCTCAATTTTCTAATGAGATCACAGCAGTTAGTGGTTTCCAGACACATTTAAAATGTGTTAAGTGCCTGCAGGAACTGGCTTTTAAAACAGACACTACTCTTTAAATGTTTCAATCTCAAGATTCTACTATAAGCCCAGACAAGGTACTATGATGTTTGTGGATTACTGGATCACAGTTTGGTTACTAAGTTGCAATTAATATTACGCAGAATAAAATAGGGAAATGAAAAATGTGGCGTCTTAAGCGATTCTTCTAAATATTTCCTCCTATGTTAATTGTCATATTACCAGTTTCCTTGTTACTCTGAAAAGCATGGAAATAATCATTAACTCCTATTGGAGAAACAGCTGTGATGAATGGTGTTCTGAGAAGTAAAGCTCCTGGTGCCACTGGGCCCTTTTCCTGGAGAACTCATTTCTAGACTGTGGCTAATTGAATTACAAACACGTCAGTCTGACAGCTTTAACAGTTTATACCTTGTATGTTGGAATGTCTGGCTTTCCTTTACTTACTCCTGGACAATTGCTCCCTGTCATAGGACGCTTCCTCAAGTGAAAGCTTGAGTCTGTGTTTACACCCAGTGTCTTACCTTTGATTGAAACTAGGCAGAAGGCAAGATTGTGGTCTGTTTTCTTACAACTGGCAGGGTTGCAAACAAGGCATGAGGATAAAAACATGGCTTTTGAGGAAAAATACATTTAACAGGTGGTTTCTCCTCCAGGGACTGACATGGTTATCTTCCCTGGAGACACGCCTGAGCCTCAAATCCTTTTTATTTTTTTCTTCTAGATTCCATGTGGACAGCTCACAAAGAACAAGGAGAAATCCGAAGAGAAACTGGTAATGTTCATCCATCAGCCTGAAGATTCTGAAAGGTAATAATGGCATTTTATTTAAAGGTTGTATGTCTCCAATAATAGTATTCTTCTGCTTTGGACAAAGATGATACAGCTATAAAGAGTACAAGATAACATATCTGGTTGGAAACATACACAGTAGATAAGAAAAACATGGTGGACTATTTGAACACGTTTTCTTTCATTGCTATCCCAAGGAGAAGGATCATGGCAAATTACGGAGGTTATTTGATTTTTTAAGTATTTGTTAAAGTTCCCTTGACAAGCTCGGCACTTAGGATGGTTTCTCTTGAAGTTGTGGAAATATTTTCCTAGGAAACAACCCTATTTCACCAATAAAGTAAAGAGGTAGCTTTATCTTCTCATGAATTTGTTTAATCCTTAGCTCAGGAATAAGGTGAGAATAAGTCACTTATCAAAAAAAAAAAAAATCCCTTCTCAGCCCCTCCTCAAGTCCCTTCAATCTTTCAAGCTTTTCTCAAGCCTCATTCTATTCATTGACACCTAGAGTTATTACTTTGATTTCTCGTTTGACACCTTTTACATGCAAGACATTGTGCTAGCTGCTTGCAGATGAGTCAGATACAGACTCTATCCTCAAGCTGCTTGCAATTTAGAAGTGAAAAGCCATGCATATATCTAAGGATAATATATGTATAATATTTTGTCTCATTGAAGAAGCACAGATAAACTGCTTTGGGAAATCAGAGGAAGGTGAGAATTCTAGCTGTGAGGATCAAGAGAAGCACACAGGAGTTGTCTGATCTAGGTCCTGGCAAGGAGAAGATGGGGAGAAGGATGGACAAAGACAAGGAAAGGGTATTCCAGGCTGAAGGTGGGGTGTGTACAGAGATGTAGTGGAAGGAAAGCTGAGGACTGGGGTGGGGACTGGTAAGAAGTTCTGTGTGGCTTCAGCATCTGGCACGTACCCATTGCAGTCAAGTCGATTCCAGCTCATAGAGAGACTCTATAGGACAGAATAGAGCTGTCCCATGGGGTTTCCAAGGCTTTAATCTTTAGGGAAGCAGACTGTCACGTCTTTCGCACTGAGCGGCTGGCTGAGTTCTAACTGCACACGTTTTGGTTTGCAGCCGAGCTGGGCCACCAGAGCATGTAGTACAAAAACAGCAGGAAAAGTCTATTGACATCTTGAGCTAGGAGCATATATGACTTGGGCTCCAAAAAGAACAGGAGGGAAGCTGATGCTGTGACCCATATATTAGTCTCATGAGTGGTAGGGAAGAAAAAAAAGAGAGAGATGAGAGGCTATGAGAGAGGAACAGAACAGTGAGGGCTGAGTCATCTTTCTTTGTCTCTTGAACCGACTCCTTTCTAACTGAACCACTTTAGGTTCTGCTGAGGTAAAACCATGTCTCTTGAAATACTATATATACTGATATTAGGGTTGCCGTACAAAGCTTCTTTTCAAAGTAAAAGGAGTGGAGGAAACAGCTTTGATTCTCAGCGTGGGGGATATCAAAGTAAATACAATGTCTTAGAGCTTTTATAGTCCCCTTTAACATAATCTTGAACTACATTGTTTTAAAAGTAGTCCCCCTCGCTATGTTTTGATCCTGAGGCCATCCTTTTTCAAGGTACTCTTACCGTGCCACTTCCCAATTTTATTTTTTTCTAAGGCAGGTGTTTCCCTGTTCTAACATATTTATTTTAAGAAATGTAGGTATTTTAAAAGAATAGATTATGTGTTCAGAAAATTATAACATTACAAGGAAAACCGTTATGATTCATGTAAGCGTCAGGTAGAGTCACCTCAGAAGAATAAAATGAATCTAAGTTCTCTTGAAGTGCCCCTTTACCTGGCGTTAAACTCCACTATAGGACTCATTCAACCTGTGGATTAAACATGATTGAATACAGTCTCAGGTATGCATTGTCTTCTGATAACAATATGCTGGTTTGCAGATGCCCTTAGGAGATTCATTCCAGTGTCTTTACCCCATATTCAAGGCATTCCAATGTCTTTATGCAAAGCATTGGTGTACTTTAAATTTGTGTACTACAATTTAATTTAAGAAACTTACAACCTAAACAATAACCCATTGAGGTTTTTTCCCCCATGTGAATAACACACTCTCCTCCAGATGCAGTATTTGGCAGCCAAACAGCTGCTGGCTATTAAAAAGTCCCTTAAAGCTCCATTTTTTCTTTGCTCATAGAAGGGAAGAGAAGTGTAGGGACGTTTATGGGGTGACAGGCAGATGTTTTAGTTGGAGCAGGACTGTGTATGCGGTAAGCGAAAGCTAAAATGATCTTTTATGACATCATCAGCATTTTTAGAATTCTTTTGGCCTTTGTAGTTTTAAGTCAGTTTTTACCTGACCTTAAATTAAACTCTTCTGGAAAGGCAGGATAAAGGGCCATTTGCATAGTTGCTGTCCACATGGCAGAGAACTTAATGGTATCATCCACTTTTTCATAAGAGACACAAGTCTAGGCAGATTCTTTTCTGTTTGTGTTGTTTTGTGCAGAAGAAAAATAGATTTTGAAGCGATGACTATGTATTTTTAATAACTGACGGCATCATAAAACCAAACCAAACCTGTTGCTGTCTACTCAATGCTGACTCATAGCGACCCTATAGGACACAGTAGAACTGTCCCATAGGGTTTCCAAGGAGTGGTTGGTGGACTCAAACTACTGACCTTTTGGTTAGCAGCCGAACGTTTAACCATTGTGCCACCAGGGCTCCACACGGCATCACAGATCATAATAATTGTTTTCATTAATTTTACTAATTCTTAGTTATACTTTAGTCTTAAAATTAAAGTTTGCAATACTAATTTGTCAATTTTTCAGAAATTATTGCATATTTATGCAAATAACATGCACATTCTACTTGTTTTTTGCCAACTTTGCACCCTGTCCCCCCACGCACGTATTTTCATAGGCACACTATGCTAATTTTTCACCAATAAAGTGAAGCACGAAACAGTAAAAATGACGACTTTTAAAACAACTGTTACAAGCTGACAACAAAAAACACAAACGCTACACGTAACAGCAACGTGAGAAAATTCGGCATAGCCTCTGAAAACATTTGGAGGCGGAGAGGGTAGGCACGGTTGGCCAAAAATGTGGGACACCTGTGTTATTTGCATAGGAACGGGGTACATTTCTTCAAACTAATAAACATTGAAGTCATATTGGGTTTCTGGACAACAATCTAATTAAGTCTCTTCTCTTACCAAAAATAAGCAAGTAGCTTCTCAACCATGTGTTTATGTATAATATGTTCAATGAAACTTTTACTGGATGAATAAATTCAGAGAGTTAAGACAAGAGGTCTTTGGGTACCTTGCGTTTTCAGTCAGGCTCTATAGAGCACGTTAAGGAAGATCCTTTTCCGTGCCAACACAGACCTTCAGTTTTCCGAGGCCTAGCTCACACAGAGCAGGCAGTGGTGGTTCAGCCGCAGAAGTCTTAACCTTTCATGTGGAAGATGCGGGTTCAATTCCTGGCCAGGGTCAGTGGAGCCTTGTGTGTTGCTATGATGCTGAACAGGTTTCAGTGAAGCTTTCAGACTAAGATGGGGACCGTTCAGTTGTGCGTGGATTCACCATGAGTTGGAGGCCAACCCTGAAGCAACTAACAAGTTTATACAGAATCCCTAAGAAGATAACCTATATTAGGTCTTATATCTTGTCTTTTTTTTTTTTTTTAAGATGTTATGATTGCATGAACTCTTTGTTTAATTTCATTCAACAATCCCTTGTAAGCCTACTACTATGTGCTAGTTAATGTTTGGGAGATACTGTCCTCGAGTTGATTCTAACTCATAGTGACCCCATAGGACAGAGTAGAACTACCCCATAGGGTTTCCAGGGAGCGGCTGGTGGATTTGAACTGCTGACCTTTTGGTTAGCAGCTGAGCTGTTAACCATTGAGCCACCAGGGCTCCCATTGTTGGAAAGAATGAATTCTCCAAAGAATGGACTTACCCTTTATTGGTTAAGGATTGGTGCTGCCTCGCAGTCTGAAACCTGTATGTCTGGAGGCTGGAAAGCTGCCAGGCTGTACCTCAGTGGAAATGTCTTTGACACTAAGTGGAGGCACAGAGCTTGCTTGGAGGTCTGTACTAGATCCCCAGCAGTCCCCAGACAACATGCAGCCCGCCGAAACCACCTAGATGAGTTCGAAGTCTGTTCTTTCTGTGAGTGGCAACTCTTTAAGAGTTGCTCTATTTTTGCAGAAGCCTTCAGAGGTTATGCTAAAGGCATCTCCTCCAACATGGTACGTAAATACACAGACACACCTAAGGAAGTACATTCAGTTTCTGTGGCTTGAATTTGAAGTGATTCAAAGCCTATTAACATGCCGGAAGCTATTACATTAGCAAAATTTCAGTTTCCAAAACAATTTGGAAACTCCAAATGCACTATTATCTTCAAGAAGTCATACAAGCATATTAAGTGAGGAAATAGTGGGAAAAAATGATGTGACTCAAGTTTGAAAAATTCAATTTGGTTTGGGTTTGGATCTTTTTCTCTTTTATTTCTTCATATATATCAATCATTTAAATTTAGTATTCTTAGTGAATTGGGTTTTTCGTCTTTGGTAGGCTTCAGCTTGGTATGCTACGTATGTCTCTCTGAATATGAATTTACTTTTAGAAAGGAGGCATGTTATACGGAGACTCTGAAATAAAGTTTTATTCCTCACTTTTAGTACTTTATATCATTTACTAATTTTTATATTGACATAGGACTCTAGCCATAATTTCATATCTGAATATACTGCTTTGTTAGACAGGAGTGTAATTAGTTCAATCATATGTCACCCTACTTTCCAAAGCAACTGGACTAGAGAATCATTTCTCCATTTCACATATAGAAAATATTTCTAAGCCAGAGACGTATCTGCTCTCCAGACCCAATCTTTTCTTTTGTTCTATTCATGTGAGTCCGTTTATTCTCTTTATAAGAAGTCCTTGGATGGTGAAAACGGTTAAGTGCTCCGATACTGACTGAAAGTTGGCAGATATTACCAGATCACTGTTTTCAATTGTCACAGAAAATCGTCACATTAAAATGTAAAACAATTGAACGGACATGGGAAATCTGGTGGAAAGGAGGAATGTGCTGTCACAGTATGGGGAGAGCAGTTAGGGTCACATAACAACGTATGTATAAATTTTTGTATGAGAGACTAACTTGAAATGTAAAATTTCACTTAAACTACAACAATAAAAAATAAAGTAAAATAAAATTCTTTTAAGATTCAGAACATTTATATGATTTGCCTTTTTTATTTTCATTTTTTCCGGGTTACATCACACTTGTATTTATGTTAGAACAAAATAATAGGCTGCGTCCTGATACACAAACAGGAAGTTAAATGTAAATATTGGCACCAAAACTTTTATGTTTTACACCTTAACCAGTTGCCTTCCAGTCAATTCTGTCTCATGGCGAGCTCATGCGTGTCAGAATAGAACAGTACTCTATAAAAATCAGTGGCTGATTTTTCAGAAGTACGTCCCCAGGCCTTTCTTCTGAAGAGCCTCTGGGTGGACTCAAACCTCCAACCTTTTGGTTAGCAGTCTACTGCGTTAGCCATTTATACCACCCAAATGTGACTCTTGTTTCATACCTCATGCAGTTATTATTATTAATACTTGAATATGACATGATTGGGTGTGTTATTATTCATAATCAGATCTTACATTTGTGTGATATTTTATACAGTTTATAAAGTTTTTTCACTTTTATATACCTAAGTTTAGAGTAGATTACAATCTACATACAAAAGTAAACTCTAATATGGGGTTCTTGGTTATTTCCAATTGCTTCTGTGTTTTATCTGTTGATTGGTTATTTGCTCTTTATTGGAAAAGAGCTAATTACAGTGAGTGGTATGTGGTAAGTGGTCTAAAATGAGTGGATAAGTGGAGACTAATTTAGCCTATAAAGTTACTCAACTCCTTTGCTAAACAGAGTATTTTTCTAATCATTATGAAATAATCTGTCACTATGCCGTTTTATCTTCCCAGTCTCTCTCTTTCTCCTTCTTTTGTGAAAATAGTATTTATTTTCTAATTATAAAATTAAAGAATGGGTTATGTCAATTTTTTCTGTGTGTGGCAACTCTGGGTGCTATGCAGAAGATTTCTGGGTGCATAGCAGAAGACTTCAGTGTTTGAAAAATATAGGCTAGCAGAAAAAAGAAAACTCACATTTAATCCCACCATCCAAAATAATTACTGATAAAATTTTTCATTTTCCTTTATGTCTCTTTATTTTTTTTTATTTGGAACCATGGTGAAAAGATATCTTGAATCTGTTTTAATCCTTATATTTATTATAAATATTTTCCTAAGCAAATATTAATCTGTATAGTATCTAGTTATATAGCCGTATCAAAATTTATTTAATCAATTCACTACTTGAGACATTTAGGTTGAATTTAATTTTTCACTACTAGGAACATTGCTGCAACAACTATACTTGAATTTAAATCTTTGTGCACATTCACTTTTATCTCCTTAGAATAAATTCCTAGAAGTGAAATTGTTGAGTAAAAGTATTGAAAAAGTTAAGGCTTTTGATATGTATTACCCAATGCTCTCAAGCAAAATAGCAGCAGTTCATTTTCCCTCCAGGAATAAAGAGAGTAATTTTTCTAAATTATTATTGCTACAAATGTTATTCACTATTGAAAAAAGTAATTCACCGTGATCACAATTTCTTTTTTCAACAATGCTGTTCTTTCAGTGGAGTTAAGAATTGCTCCGTTACTTCAGTTGGTTAGTTTTCTAGATGTCTTTCTCACCAAATGAGATAATATATCTATAATATTGTCGCAGCGGCGACAGTTGTCGGGGCGGTGGAGACAATAACCAATGCCACAACTCTTACAGAGAAGTGGGGCCAGGAGGGTCACTCTGAGGAGTCGAACCTCGGCTTCAGTCCCAGGAGTTTATTTTATAGTCAATACAGCAAACAGTGAAGCAAATAACAGAACAATGGGCTTTGGGTGAATAACAATAAGTTTCGGGCAAGGGAGGAGGAATTCAGGTAAACAAGCCAATCAGTAACGGGTCTGGAAAAACAAGTCGTGACAAGTCTCAACATGTTGAGGACAAGTCTCAACATGCTGTGCAGCATAGAGGCCTTTATATATCCATATTTTAATGGCACATATCCCCACATAATATTATCTCTACAGTTAATCCAATCAGTTACTTTTTTTTCCTTTTTCCGCACACCCTTACTTCTTGAACTCTCTGTCTTTGTCAATCTGAATTATTACCCTTGGATCTTCAGTTCAAACACAGGGCATGAGGTCGCCATGAGTCAGAATTGATGGCAACTGGTTTGGTTTGGTTTTTTGCCTTCAGTACAGTTTTTTTCCTAGAACTTTCTTTACTGCCAATCTCTGTTATAAATTGTATTTCCTGGTTCCAAGGCTTGTCCTTTCTTATTTATTCCCTTATTTTATAGGAGCACATCCTCCAGTAGTTTCATAGGAAAAGGTGCATGGGTTATAAATATTTTTAGTCTTTGCATACCTGGAAATGACTTTTTTCTATCCTGCTCATGACTGATAGTTTGGCTAATTATAGATTTCTATGTTGAAAATAACTTTAACTAAAAATTTCTGGAGGCAAATAGCCACAATCTCTTAGTTTCCAGTATTGAAAAGTTTGATATTCTGATATCTAGTATTTTATGTATGATCTTTTTATGCTTAGATGTTATTAGGCTCTTTCCATTAAACATGGTATTTTGAAATTTATAATTCATTTTACAGAACACTTAGTGGGTCTATTCTTTCTACAGTCTCATTTTTTCTTTTCTTTTCAGTTTGGAAAATTTTCCTGTATTATTTCTTTGATAACTTCTTTTCTTCTGTTCTCTTATTCTGGAACTCCTATTAGTCAAAAGTTGGATTTCTTGGACTGTTCTTTTGATTCTACCATCTCTTCTTCTATTTATCTATCTTCTAAAATTTTCATTCTAATTTATGGTGACTTTCTTTTACTTCATCTTCTAATCCTTTGATGTAAGTTTTATTTCAGTTATATTTTTAATTTCCAAGGGTTCTTTTTCCTTTTTTAATACCATTTTTATTTTATTAATGTGATTCCATTTTATATTTCTCTCAAGATGTTCGTTATAGATTTTGGTTTTTATTTTAAGTATTCTTCTCTTGTATTGTTTCTTTTTACCTTTGGATGATGTCTTAGTTACCTGGTGCTACCATAACAAAAATACCACAATTTGGTGGCTATAAAGAACAAAAATTATATTCTTACAATTCAGGAGTCTGAATTCAAGGTGTGGCTCTAGGGAGATGTTATGGATTGTATTGTGTCACCAAGGTATATGTTTTGGAATCCTAACCCTTATAGGAAACCCTGGTGGCTTAGTGGTTAAGAGCTATATCTGCTAACCAAAAGGTCAGCAGTTTGAATCCACCAGGCACTCCTTGTAAACTCTATGGGTCAGTTCCACTTTGTCCTATAGTGTTGCTATGAGTCGGAATTAACTCAATAGCGGGGCGTTTTTGGTTAACCTATGGATGTTATCTTGTTTGGAAATAGGGTTTGCTTTGTTATGTTAATGAAGCCATGTCAGTGTAGGGTGTGTCCTAAACCTAATCACTCCTAAGTTATAAAAAGAGCAGATAAGACACAGATACAAGCACATACTGGGGAAGACAGGTGTCGTTTGAGGACCTCGGAGAACCAAGAAAGGCCCAAGCTACCAGTAAGGAAGGAATCAACATGGCTGAGACCCTGACTTGAACTTTTAGCCTCCAGAACATTTCTGTTCTTTAAAGTCATTCACGTGTGGTATTTCTGCTATAGCAACACTAGGAAACTAAGACGAGGAGATCCTTCTTTGTCTATCTCAGCTTCTAGTAGCTGGCAATCCTTGGAGTTCCTGGGCTTGGAGACGCATGTGTCTCTGTACTCTGGCTTCCTCTTTCCCTGTGTGTGTTTCTCTGTGTCTATTCTGCTGTTTGTATAACTCAAAAGTGACTAGGTTTAGGACCCACCCTACACTGATATGCCCTCATTGACATAAAAAAAAGAAAACATCCTATTTGCAAACAGTGTCATGTTTCTAAGTACAGGAGTTAGGATTTCAACATATATTTTGCAGGGGCACAGTTCAATTCCATAATAGGTGTTTTTTTCCTTGTTTTCTTTTTGTTTGTTTTTAGTTTTGATCTTTGTTTTCTATTTTGGAAACTTTTTTTCAAATGTCTGGTGGTCCTTGGCTGGCCATTCATATTCAGGGGTGGATTCCTAAAAATTGTTTTGAAGCTCTTTTACCGTGTGGTGACAGAAATCCAGCTAGTCTTTTGAATGAGGGATTCCCAAAGGTAAGCACCTGTGGGCTTTTTTTTTTTTTTTTTTTTTCTGGCTGCTCAGCTTTTCTACTGAGGAATTTTCCATTTCTAATCATAGAGATATATGACTGGCTGTAGGTATTTAGAGCAAAAGTGAGGGAAGAAATCTCAGACTACTACAGTTTATTATGTAGATTTTCATGAAATCCCCCGCCTCCACCCCAGTCTTCCTCTGTGCCTCAAGTCCCTGCACTCAGAGGACTTTGGTTTCAACTTCCCAAGAGAATCAGTCTCTGGCCCCCGTTAGAGTGTTAGGAATAGTTGCCTAACTGCATGTGTGTGGGAGGAAACCTCAGGGGATTCAAATACTCCAAAGTCAGACTGTGAAATGAGCTCTACGGTTTTGAACTTTTTCTTCAGTCCTTCCTTCCTGGTACCTGGCACTTTCAAGTACTCAGCATTTCAGAGATTCTATGGAGCAAACTGGCTTCAGTTCTTGCTGGCTTCTCTCTCTAATCACATTTAGGTGGTTTTTTTTTTTTTTCCTCGCTTCAGTAAGTTATAACTTCTGCTCTTCTTCCTCCAAAAATTTGTCAAAATAATCCTATTCACTTTTTACTCCTCTCATTCTCTTTGTGCTTGAGGGTTAATAATAATTTTTTAAAAATCATTTCTTGATATTTTAACAGGGCTTCGAGAAAGAGAAAAAAAAACAACAAAAACTAAACCCATTGCTGTTGAGTTGATTCTGACTCATGACAACCCCATGTGTTGCAGAGTAGAACTGCTCCAGAGAGTTTTCTTGGCTACACTCTTTATGGAAGCAGATTGCCAGGCTTTTCTTCTGAGGCACTGCTAGAATGGTTCAAACTGCCACCCTGTAGGTTAGTAGTTGAGTACAAACAGAGAGGGGAATTAAATTCTTATGTCCTATATACTTTATTGATATAATGCTTATGTGCTTATTATTGAAACAGAGGAAATGAAGAATACTTTTCAGAATTATTTTAAAAGTGAGACTCAGTGTTGAGAAAGTATATGAGGCATAAAGTTTTCTGATATTTTCAAATTAGTGGCCAGAGAATTAGTGAATCCTCAAGTGTGCTTCCAATTAACTTCACAGCATATTAGCTTGTCTCATTTAATGCTCTGCACCTGATTCGACTTTGCTGCTCTCCAGATCTCAAGCCCTGCTTTCTTATTGTTTGCATTTGTCTAGGATGCCTTAGTATAATCCCTTATTTTTAGCCTCTCTGAATCATTTAGGTTTGGTGTGTCCATTCTCTTCAGCAAAGATTTGAGTTTTGCTTTGTACCTTACATTGAAACTCTTGTTCATTAAATAGCTGAGTTAAGCCCATTTACATTTGTTGATATAAGTGGTATGTTTGGTCTCAATTCTGTCTTATTATTGGATGTCAATATTCTGATCCACAAGGCGCCCCTCGGAAACCCTATGGGGCAGTTCTACTCTGTTCTGTAGGGTCGCTATGAGTCAGAATCCACTCGATGGCAATAGGTCATGGTTCTTTATCTACTTGGTCTGTTTTCTTTACTCACTTTTAGTATTTATTTTTATACTAATTTTGTAAAATTTGTATTTTTATTATAGGGGTTGCTTTAATGCTCGTAACTTTTAAAAGGCTTTAGCCTTTTTTTTTTTTTTTACTTCGAGTTCTGCTATTTGATTTGTCAGGTTTAAATGATATCGTTTGATTTTTATCTATAACCAATACAACAATCAATGAGCTTGTTCTGTTTAATAACTCATCAGCAGTCCTTTAGCCAAAGTTTCCCCGATTATCACTTTGTCACACAAAGCTTCTCCTCTTGCAGATTCTAAAGGAAGCATGCATGAACACAGTATTCTTTGAGTTCCTGCAGGTTTAAATTCATTTTTCTTTAGCTTTGATACAAGTAAGGCAGCTTAGCTGAACACAAAATTTTTTACTCATACTTTCTCTCCTAAAACTTTTTGAAAATACTGCTTCATCTTTGTCTTGCTTTGCATGTTGCTGGCAAGAAACTGTGTAAGTTTCTTGTCCCGCCCCCCCCCCCAGAGGACTATATTTTTTTGTGATTCTGAGTCAATTTTCCCAGGTATATGGTGAGCCATTTGACAATAAGACTAAGGTTTCGTTTTCTTCTGAAAAGATTTTTTATTATAGTTTTAAATATTAGTTCTATTTGATTGTTTTATTTTTCTTATTTAGAAAAATCAAATTTTGTAAATTGGATCTTTTTTTTTTTTTGCCATTCTTCTATATCTAACTCTTTCTGATCCTATTCCTTCTAATTTTTTTCCTCTACTCAATCTCTCAAATTGCAGCCAGATTTATTCTCCCTTGGATATGTTGTAATTTGGCCTTCGCCTTTGAGATAATTTTTATCTTTCTCTTCAATCTCTTTCCTGAATTTGGTCATATCGTATTGTGGGTTTTGTCTACTTCCGTCCTGAATTTTTTTAAATTTAGGATTTAAGATGCCCTTTGGACCAGTTTGTTCCAGTTTGAACCCCTGCTGAGAATTAGCATTTCCACTCCAGATATACTGAATCAGAATCTGCATTTTAACAAGATCCCCAGGTGATTCTTACGTATAATAAAATTTGAGATCCACTGTTCTACTAGTGGTTCTCAGAATTGGTCCCTAACCAGCAGCATTAGCACCACCTGGGAACTTGTCAGAAATGCAGGTTCTCAGCAGAGGTTCACACTGGAACACACTGGTTCAAAGCCTTGCTGTTAACACACTTGACCGCTAACCTAAAGGTTGGAGGTTCCAGTACACCAAGAAGTGCCTCAGAAAAAAAGCCTGGGATCTAGTTCCCAAAAATCAGCCATCGAAAACCCTATGGAGCACATTCTGCTCACACATACGTAGAGCCGCCATGAATTGGAGTTGATTTGATGGTAACTGGTACTGGTATCAGCCTCGGATGATTGCTTGGCTCCGTTAATTCATTAGTCATTATAAAATGGCAACACAGTATTCGAATTCTATCATTCCATCTTTATTATGTGAAATACTTCTATAAATAGAAACATCCCCATTAACTATATGACTATCCTGAGATACAGATTATATGGGAAAGGCAGGATACTTACTTCTTTCTTTTTATCTGTTTTCAGAATAATTAGGACTCTTTCTTTCTGGGGGAGATTTTATTGATGTCTAACCACCATTAGTCCCCCATGGTTTTCTTCACTTTTCAACCCAGGCTTCTCCAGACCCTGCTCTGGCATAGTTTTCAAATCTGGCTCCATTGGTTTTGAACAGAAATTTATAGGATCTTCTGTCTCCTATTTATGCTGCAGATGCCTGTTATAGATTTTATTTGAACTTCTTGTTAATCTGCAAAGTTGCTGAAGGATGTGGGAGGAATTTGGATTAGGCAGCTGCCAATATCTAACAGGCATCTAGAAGTCCAGATCGTATATTATGAAATATTCTTCCAGCGAGCCACAGTACTTTTATTATCAAAGATATGATTACTAACCCTGGTTCAATTTAAGACTACTACAAATATTCCAGAGTACAAAGATTTATTTTGTATCTATATACTGGTAATGCTTTCATTTCTTTTTATATGGTATAATTTATTAAAGATGGTAAAACCCCTTCCCATCAAAGGTTTAGGGTAACTCATACCTACCGTTTTGAGAAAAGCTGATAGGTAAAGTTCTTACTTATTTATAAGTAGAGAGGTTCTGCTATATCATGACAACACTTAAAAACAGTATCGTGGCTAGGAATGTGGTTTCTCGAGTCAGACTGCCTGAATTCAAATCACTCTTTTTGGGTAAGCTACTTAATCTCTCTAAAACCTTCATTTTCTCATCTTCTTAATGAGGCTCATCATAGTATCTATAATAGTATCTATTTCTTCCACCTGATGAGGGTAATAAAAGTTGTGATGAATAAATAATACCTAGAGAGCCACCTGACACATAGTAAGCATTCAATCATCTTATAACCCACTGCCATCGAGTCCATTCTGACTCATAGCGAACCTATAAGACAGAGTAGAAATGTCCCATCGGGTTTCCAAGGCTGTAAACCTTTATGGAAGCAGACTGTCACATCTTTCTCCCAAGGAGCAGGGTGAGGGGTTGGAACTGCCCACCTTTTGGTTAGCAACCGAGTACTTTAACCACTGCACCACCAGGGCTCCTCAATCATATTATACATGTATTTGAAACAACCAACTTAGGTTATGGTATAGAGAAATACTTGCCTTAAAAACTTTAAAGGTTTCAATATTTTCTTTACTTAGAAGTACCCATGGCCATCAAGTCGATTTCGACTCATAGTGACCCTATAGGAAGGAGTAGAACTGCCTCCTACAGTTTCCAAGGAGCACCTGGTAGGTTCGAACTGTCGGCCTTTTGGTTAGCAGCCGTAGCTCTTAACCAGTATGCCACCAGGGTTTACTTACTTAGAAGCAGCCACGTAAAATTAAGTACAACTCTTTATGTTACCAAAATGTTTGCCATTGACTTGTTCTTTTTTTTTAAATAAGAAAATAAGAAGTATACTGTAAGAAGCACCTGGAACAGTTCTTGACCCATGATAAATTTCAATATATATTTGTTGAACGAGTGAACAAAAACACATAATAAAATGATGTAATTGATATTTATCTCACTACATTTGGGATTGAAAGGCAGAAAGAAATTCTTGGTTCTTCCGCGATTATTTTATGGAGCTTCAGAGATACAAATTAATATGGGTGAGACTTTCCATAACTTTATCAGTCTGAGTTTACAAGGTTAATCTGAAGTCTTTTTATTTTCTCTGGGCTTTCTATTCCTTCTGTGTATAATGAATGCTGTTTCGGTTCAAGTAAGTATCAGTTATATCCAGTTTTTGGTCCCATGGTTTAATGTACCTCTGTGTGGTCAACTGTACCCAAAATTGGCTCATTTCTCATTTGCCTAAACCTTAACTCGGTGTTAGAGTAGTTAAACAGAACGTTTAAAAATCACCAAACTTATGAAATAATAGAGTAAGATTTAAAGGAATATAGCATCTAGGTAGATTTAGTTACTTACTTCATTGACATTTGACTACTATAAATCATTGATTGCTTTGTCTGGTTTCTACCAAGCTTGAATAGATTGAACTTTAGTGGAATTTTCTTGTATTTCCTGGAACTTATTCATTTCCCTCTAAGATTTAGAAGTTCTTTTTTCTTTTTCAGCTGCCAAAACTTGACGTCTTCTTTACGTTCTGATTTAAAGTACGCTGTTGATCATTGTTTTCTGTTGATCTTGAGGTTGTTTTTCTCTGTAATTCTGAACAATTCTCTGAACATCAAGATCCCTTCATCTTTCTTCCATTGCCAGAAGTTAACAACAAACAAACAAAAAGCAAAAAACCAAACCAAAACATAAAATCCCCAAACCACACACACCACAGTCTCACCAATGTCACCTTCTGTGACCGTTCTTTTCCAGTGAAAAGATTTTCCTCTACCTGACCAGTTCTTTTTGCTCTTAGCCGTTTGCCCTTTGGAGTCAATACTTAAGTTTATTTCTATGCTGAATCGAAAGGGAAAGAAGCAACCCCCATACAGACAAATTTAGGGGGAAACCGCATGAAGACAACATTAGGTAAGTTGGTCGTCTGTCTCAGGGGCTTAGCACAAAATAAAACCCAAGATATACCTAAGCCTAACATTTCAACACCCTTAAATAAATTTGTATTTAAAAAGTCAGAACACTAAGTAGTGTATCTATAATAAAATGCGTCTGACAATAATGAGTACTTTGTAGATTATTTCAGGGAACAAGGAGATCATTGCTGTATTTAATATACCTGAGCATCAGGGAAGTTAAAGTGGGAATAACAGTTGCTTCCTGATTGTGTTAAAGTGAGGATTAAATGAGATAAGGCATGTAAAGTGTTTAACAAAAGATTTACTTTGCTCAATGCTTGTACATTCATCTGCCTACTCACTATTTCTGACGGGGATGTCTGTTAGACATCCCCAATAACAGATTCAAAAGAAAACTCCTAATTTTCTCAAACTACCTCCCTCAGCCTACTCTGTCTCAATAAAAAGCAAACTCCTTTTTTTCCAGTTGCTTTGACTAAAAGCATTTGGAGGCATCCTTGGGTTTCATCTATCTGTCTATCTATCATCTATCTTTCTTTCTATATCTATCTCTGTTTCTACCCCCTTCTCTACCCACAGACTAAATTCAGATTACACCCAGAACCCAATCTTTTCTCTCCACTGTCACCGCTACTGCTCTGTCCAAACCACTACCATCTCTAGCCTGGATTACTGCAGCATCTTCCTAAATGGCCTCCGTATGTGCTACTGCTAATGATATTTTCAACTCCAATGATATTTTCAGAATAAAGTCACATTATATCCTTCACCCAAAACCTACATCTCCTCGGAGTAAAAACCAAAGTTTTTATAAGGCCCACAAGCCCCACTTGATCTGGTTTCCTTTTCTCTCTCTAGCATAATCTGCTACAACTCTCCTTCTGGCTCCCCTACTCTGGTCATATTGGCCTTCTTGCTATTTGTTGGACACACGAGACAAACTCCAGCCTTATGGTCTTTGCACTGATTGTCTCTACAGGGAATACTCTTTCTCCGGTTAGCCACATGGCTCACTCTTACATCGCCAAGTCTTGCTCAAATGTCACCTTCTCAGTGGGCACCACCTTCAATCATTCTATTTAAAATTGCCATCCTCACCCCCACCTCATCCCCCATAGTCCTGATACCTCTTTTGTTGCTCTATATTTTTTTCTATAATGCCTATTACCTTTTAAAATTTCAACTAGACAAAGAACTCCTGCAAATGGGTAAGGGAAAAGATACCTATAAAGAAAAGTCAGTCAAGAACCAGAACTGACAATTAGAGAAGAGAAAAAGCAAGTGAATAATAATCATTATTGGAAGATGATCAGCATCTAACATTGCCGGTAATGAGGAAAATACAAATTGAAACAACAGTGGTACAACCATTGTTGGCAAAAGTGTTAATAACGTCCAGGGCTGTCTTTGGTTGTAGGAAAATAAAAATTCTTACACATATCTGGTAGAAATGAAATTGCTATAATCAACTTGGGAAGTAACCTAGAAGTATTATTGAAAGTTTACATAGTCTTACCCTTTGATTCAGTGTTCTCACTTTGGTAAATCTAGTTAGTATATGTAAATAAAAGACCTGTATATAAGAATATATATAGATGGGTATTTCTAATACAGCATTGAAAATAGGGGCATTAAGAAGAAAAAAAGCATTAGAAACAATTTGATAGTCCATCCATAGGGAAAAGATTAGATAAGTTTATTCCATCCATATATTTTTTAAAATATTATTCAGCTTTTAAAAATAATTGGTTAGTTCTATATGTAAGGACCTGAAGGAATTTTCAGAGAAATGCAAAATAATAAGATAATATATTATCTTAAATTAAATTAAAAAATAGCAGAGTAATGTGTAATATGACTACATTTTTATTTGGAAAAATGAAGAAAGAAAAGAAATAATAATTTGTGTATTAGTATATATGTATATTTATTTTTGTAAGATCATAGAAAAAAAGGTAGAAGACTGGTATTAACACCTTAACACAGTATGGTGGGAATAAAGGAAGAATATTACTTTTTCTTTTTACATCCTCTAATATTTGCCTGCTAAAATGGCTGCACTTTTATAGTGTAAAAAATAGCCCATAAAGGAAAACACACACACACACGATTATTTGAAAATACAAGACCTAATATTCTGATAAATAAATAAGTATGTGTATAGTCTCAGATGATTTTTATCTTAATTCTTAAAAAAAAAAAAGTGACATTTAAAATCAATTATATGATTTCAACATTGAAGTTGATCTAATGTAAACCTCAAACCAAACCAGTTGCCTCAAGTTGATTCAGACTCATAGTGTCCCTATAGGACAGAGTAGAACTGCCCCACAGGGTTTCCAAGGAGTGGCTGGTGGATTTGATCTGCCAACCTTTTGGTTAGCAGCCGAGCTCTTAACCACTAAGCCACAAGGGTTTAATTTATATATGAGGAAAATGAGATCCTCAGGCACATAGCAAGTTTTTGGTACGTGGCTATAGGATAAATGAATGTATGTGTGTATTAATATACAAATTAATGAGTCATGTACTTTCCCAGGTTACAACTATCTAGTGGCAGAGGCACATCTAGAATCGAGGTTCAGGACTCTAACAACAGAGGTGGAGCTTGGGAGAGCAACTTAAAAGAAAGATGTATGCTTTGCATGAAACAATAATGAGCTTATATGAAAAACTCCTTATAAACATCCTAACTCTGCAAAAATCATGATGCGCGTGATGAAGAATCACAATTATCTTTTTTTCTTAGAGAACCTATTGTTTTATTTGTTTTTGTTTTAGAGGCATACAAAATAATGCTTATAAATTAATCTTAAACACACATGGCACAAAACAACAATGCTAAATAACCAGTGTTCCTCTCTGGAGCCCGCTGCTCTTGCAGAAGCAGCTCAGTGACCATACGCCATCTTGCATGGAATGGCCCTGTGGTTTCTGTGGTGAGTCCTGCTATGGTCCTTCAAAGCACTAAATAAAGCACCAGTATGGCTACCCAGTTGTTCACGCTCATGGAACATCTGATTAGCATGTTTTCTGGACTTTCCTCACGCCCCAAAACTTCTTCCCTTGCCCCTTGCTCATCTAGGCTCACCAGAAGCACCCACTGATGTAGCTTACAGTCCATTCATAAATTAACTATACTGACTGCAGCCACCAAATTTCCCCCTTGACCTTCAACTCCTACCCTTTTCCCCAACACACAGTTCCACTTTTACTAATATTCAGAGGTTCTTACCAAAAAGTGACCTTTACTTTCACTCTCACCTAGCAGATCCAAAGCACTAGTTTCACTTGGTGCCACTTCCCCCTGGGTTTAGTTCCACTGAAGATTTTCCAGTATAGCTTTTTTTTTTAAAAAAAAAAAAAAAAAATAGTTCCTGGGCCCTGGTGGTGCAGTGGTTAAGAGCTCAGTTGCTCATCAAAAGATGGGCAGTTCTAATCCACCAGCAGCTCCTTGGATACCCTATAGGGCAGTTCTACTCTGTCCTATAGGGTTGCTATGAGTCGGAATCGACTCGACAGCAACGGGTTTGGTTTTGGTTGGTTTGGAGCCAACCAGTTGCCATTTAGTCAATTCTGACTCATGGCAACCCCATGTGTGTCAGATTAGAACTCTGTGCTCCATAGGGTTTTCAATGGCTGATTTTTCAGATGTAGATTGCCAGGCCTTTCTTCTGAGATGCCTCTGGGTGGACTCCAATCTCCAGCCTTTCTGTTAGCAACTAAGCACACTAATCATGTGTACCACCCAGGGACTCCAGAGCCAGAGCAGAGGCTTTGAAATAGCCAGCTTGGCTGGATGAATAGGAACAAAAAGCTCTCTGAGAGGGAAAAAAATGCTGTCAGTCAAAGGACAGCCGAGATGCCTAATTGCAGGCAGGAATCTTGATCATCAAATCTATAATTCTGGCAGTAAGCTCCAGCTACAGTTCTCTTTGAACTAGATTGTTGTATCATAGAGAAAGGATGTGTCCCAATTAGCACCCCCTTGGTGGCTACCAAAAACAACACAGGAGCCTGCTGATTAGGGCATGTGCTCGGGGGTCTTCTTATGCATCCAGAGCCTACTGTGGTCCAACAGCTGTCAACTGCCAAAAAATCTTTGTAAAGATGAAAAACGCCTGCTCACAAGTGTGGAAAACCCCATCAGCCTGAGAAGTTCTAACTAGGTTCAGTTTTGAGAAATTAGGTCTAAATAAAGACTGCTGAGGGCCCTACTCTAAAGCTTTTGAGAAATCTTGCTCTGCAAATTGTCCTCTTCTTAATTTAAGTTTATGCTAAAGAGAATTTGCAATTTTTGTGATGTCTTCTTGTAAAAACTCTTCTGCAGCTGTCCTAGTAAGCTCATTGTTTGGTACTCTCAAGTGTGGTCAATGTTACCTATTTGGGTGAGGGAAAGGAAATTCTGTTAGCATGTTTGTGTCTATTTGGAGGCAGTAAAGCAACCAGCTCAGAATGGTCATAGTGCCTCACTATACATGCTTGTGAAAAAAAAGCCAAATGCCATAACAATGTTGCCAGGTAAGGGCTCTGCCTCTGACAGTGGTTTTGAGAGGGGACAGTTACCAGGGTCACCACTGGCTCATATGGCACCTTTGTGTAGTTTAGAAAAATTCTTCTGGGTTTGCAGCACCGCACTGGGACTCTTGGATCGGCAAGTGGAGAATGGGCAGAATTCTAGCGCTTATTTGGACAGGTTATCAGGAAGGACCAGTCCCTGGAGAAGGACATCATGCTTGGTAAGAGGTAAGGTAGAGGGTCAGTGAAAAAGAGGAAGACCCTCAACGAGATAGATGGACACGGTGGCTGCAATGATGGGCTCAAGCACACCAAAGACCGTAAGGACGGCGTAGGGCTGGGCAGTGTTTCCTTTTGTTGTACATAGGGTCACTATGAGTCGGAACCAACTCAACAGCACCTAACAACAACAAGCCAGGAACTTTTATACAGCAACCTATACAACTGTACTCAGTGCCCTTTTCTGATGTCACCTCAAAAAGATGAAGATTCCTTGTGGTGGTTAGCTGCCTTTGAGTGGAGTCAATCCCAGTTTATGGCAATCCCACACACAGTGGAACAATGTGTTGGCCAGTCCTGCACCACGTCCATGGTTGGCTGTGGATCTGACCGTTGGGATCCATAGGGTTTTCATTGGCTCATTTTCAGAAATAGATCCCCAGGCCTTTCTTTCAGTGTGGAATCTCCACTGAAACGTGTGCAGCCTCATGGCAGCACTCAGGCCTCCACTGACAGATGGGTGGTGGCTGCACATGGGTGCGTTAACTGGAAATCAAACCTACGTCTGCTTCACGCAGGCAAAAGTTCTACCGCTGAACCAGCACTGCCCTCTTGCACACCCCGCTAGGATTTCTTAGCTTCCTTTTACTATCTTGGGGTACCGAACGGATGATTTACCTCCGGACAATAAGGATTTGGTTGTCGTGATCCATTTTCTTTTCCCTGAGACACTTTTCTCTAGACATTGCAGCGTGGGGAACTTGGAGGACAGAAATCATTTGGGTTATAAACTTAATCTCACATCTCTCATCTTGTCATGAATTGAAATCTTTAATCAATTATTCCCAGTTGCCACTTCCTTTTCCAATTCATTGACCCCTGCTTGTGGCCAGGGCCTTTAGAGTTTGTGTTCCTTCCGGCCAGCCTACCTCTCCCAGGCAGGGCTAACTCCAATCTACAAGAGTAGTGAGATTCTTTTAGGCCCCGTGGCTGACTTTTATTTTAAATGAAAACTGCTATCTCGGTAACAAACAGCTTTATGAGTGTACCTTCAAGCTCAATACCTTATAAATATTATAAACATTTTACTAAACTTTGCTTAGCTCTAGCATTCACCCCTTACTGATTCCTGAGTTTGAGCCCCCATCTCCACGAGAACTTCCCAGGTGTCTCTGTCCCTGGATTTTCCCTAGGTTTTTTTCCATTTCTGTTTTTGTTTAATTTTGAATCGTCAGTCTCTACTCTTACTCTTTCTCAGTGCCTTCAGTTGGGCCTGCCATCTTGCATCTGGGTTCTCTCCAGTCTTTTTGTTTGTTCCTTTATTTTAGAGTTTCACTAAACTTCCTCTCAATTTCTTACAGCTTTGCATCTTGTCCATCATAGAGAATCTGTATCTGTTTTAAAGGACTTCCTTAACGTTTTCATATTATTACTCCTACTCCCAATTTGTCATTATTATTTTAAAAAGTAAACACTAAGAGCTTGTTGTATGCCATCAAACCCTTTTCGACTCGTAGGGACCACCTATGACAGAATAGTACTACTTTAGAGGGCTTTGTTGGCTGTAATCTGTACAGAAGTAGATTACCAGGTCTTTCTCCCGAGAAGCTGCTCCTAGAGTAAGAGTTACATGTATATTTTACGACATAAATCATTAGCTGCTCATCTAAGGTCACAGCTCAAACTACAGACACTTTTACAGGGAGGGACTGTTCCCATAACACAGTTTATGATTTTGTTAACATTCTGTTTTCCAACCAGACATACTAATTCTTTAACTGTACCTTAAGGCAATCAGTCTTCTTGATCAGTTGAGTTGGCCTTCACTAGATTTCCTGAGCCAAATTTACCATAGGTTTGTTCAGAGGCAAGATAATGTTGTAGCTTTTGTTGTTTCTAAGAAACTGTAAGGTGTAAGCACCACAAGAGCTAGAATTTTCATCTGTTTTGTACATAGATATATCCTAAGCACCAAAAAAGATTGTCTGGCTCACAAGTGTTTAATAAATATTGTCAAATGAATGTGGCATAGATTGAATTGTGTCCCCCCAAAATATATATCAGCTTGTTTAGGCCATGATTCCCAGTATTGTGTGGTTGTCCTCCATTTTGTGATTGTAATTTTATGTTAAAGAGGTTAGGCTGAGATTGTAACACCCTTACTAAGGTCACAACCCTGATCTAATGTAAAGGGAGATTCCCTGGGACGTGGCCTGCACCACCTTTTATTTTATAAGAGATAAAAGGAAAGGGAAGCAAGCAGAGAGTGGGAACCTCATACCACCAAGAAAGCAGTGCTGGGAGCAGAGCATGTCCTTTGGACCTGAGGTTCCTGGGCAGAGAAGCTCCTAGATGAAGGAAAGATTGATGACAAGGACCTTCCTCCAGAGCTGACAGAGAAAGCCTTCGCCTGGAGCTGATGCCTTGAATTTGGATTTCTAGCCTACTAGACTGTAAGAAAATAAATTTCTCTTTGTTAAAGCCATCCACTTTGGTATTTCTGTTATCACAGCACTAGATGGCCAAGATAGAATGGATGATAAAAATCTAGTCTTTTTTTGTTTTTTGTTTTACCTCGGTAGCACAGTGAGGGTGATTTCACAAGCAAACACTTTACAGTGGCTTATAAATCTTTTTATAACTGAAGGTTTAGGCAAAAGATATCAGATACATGTTTTAGGTTATTTTTCTCTCAATGAGGTTCTTTACAATGAAGTTCATGTGCTACTTTTCTGCCCATTCTCATAAGTTTGTATGTCTTTCCTGTAGCTTATTCCTTTTGCTTTAGCATTTGGGTTTGAAAAAGCATAAAAGTGTCATTATTTACTTTCTATTGGACATAAATTTATAAAACAAACAACAAAATGAAACCTCTCCTAGCTTAGATCCGTGGAGAAATCAAATATTTATATTCACCTAGAAATATGTCTATTATATATCACCTTTAATTATTTTCTAGGATCTATTTTTAAAAACATGATAAAGCAGTTCTATATTTACTCCATTTTTTTAAAATTGTCTTTGCATGTAATCTTTTTTGTTTCTTTTTTATTGTACTTTAGATGAAGGTTTACAGAGCAAATTAGCTTCTCATTAAACGATTAGTACACATATTGTTTTTTGACATTGGTTGCCAACCCCACGACATGTTAACACTCTCCCTTCTTGACCTCGGGTTCCCTATTGCTAGCTTTCCTGTCCCCTTCTGCCTTCTAGGGCTTGCCCCTGGGCTGGTGTGCCCCTTTAGTCTCATTTTGTTTCATGGGCCTGTCTAATCTTTGGCTGAAGGGTGAACCTCAGGATGCATGTAATCTTAATGAAGGTTTCACATGTGTGTTTATTCAGTCAAGCAAGATGTTTCCTTACAAAAACTTTTCTTTCCACAGCTTACGTTACTTTCATTTTAGTGAATCTGTATCATGACATTCCACTGCTCACTGAGAAGGTCTTTGATTTTTTATATGGCTGCTCTTACTAACAAGAATAATATTAGAAATCCTCATTTCTCTTTCATGGTGGCCAACATATTTTTAGCAGATTTCCCAAATTTGTTATTAAATTCCTTTAGAATGTTTTTTTTAAACAAATCCCAAGTTTAGTTTATGTTTAGCTTTCTAGCTAGGTTTAGAGTCGATCTTATTTATACTTGAACCAATACTTCAGACTTCTGTGTCCTTGAGATTAGCGTTTGTGTGAGAATATCCAAAATCCAAGAGTTTCTTAACTCTTAACAGCCATCTGTATGTCCGTTATGGGAATGATTTGTATATTACACAGATAAATAGCCTCACTACTTTCTAACTGGTTTGGTCCATCTTTGGTGAACTTAAGCCAAGTCTGTGTTTGTTCTTTAATGCTTTAAATGGAATTCTTATGCTACCGATGAGTCTCTTTACAAAAGGAGAGGCATTTTATACTATGATAATAAATAAATTGAAGAAAGTAAAAGATAAAGCTTGATATACATACTACTAATTCCAATTTTTTAAAACAATAAATATGACATAGGAAGAAAATAGGAAATTTACTGTGATTTTTTTTCTGAATTTTCTACTTTGAAGTTGTATTATCATAAAAATTATCATAAAAGTCTTTATTATAAAAGATTAAAATACTTGTTATCCCTATTTATTTATTTACTCAGTATGGGTTGAGACTTGCTAGCTATACATACTTATTTTTGGAATTAGTATACATTTTTAAGTACTTACTAATTTTTTTTTCAATTTCTAAACTACATACTTTTCTCTGGGTGTTTTGTATTTCCATTTTTAAAAAAACGAGTATGGCAGATTCTTAGGTTTTCCACATCCCATTGGAATTATGAATTTAATTGTATTCTGATCTCCATTACATAGTCATCCTCACAGAATTACTTCCTGTACCAGTTCCTGATTTTTGATTTATCAGGAACAAATATTGTTTACGTCTCTTTCTTTTCTTACTATATTTTAAAAAAATATACTGTTACCTAAGGAAAAAAAAAGAATTATTTATTTAAAAAGACCTACCTTCTTCATTATCACTACTTGATCAGTCCTAATTCTTAATTTTCTGCAATCTATAAACAGTCCCTGTTCAGTGGAATGTAATAGTTAAGAGTTTTAAATCTATCACCTTGAGCAAGTTACTTAATCCTCCTGAGCCTTAGTTTTCTTATCTGTAAAATGGAGCGACAGTTTCTACCTCAAGAGGTCCTTCTAAAAATTGAGTGAGATAAAGTATATAAAGTGTTTAGTGCCATGCCTGGCACAAAGTTCCTGCTCAGTAAATGCTGGTCATCATTAGGATCAGAGCCCTGGTGGCACAGTAGTTAAGAACTCAGCTGCAAACCTAAAGGTCAGCAGTTGGACTTCGCCAGCCACTCCTTGGAAACCCTGTAGGGAAGTTCTACTGTGTCCTGTAGGGTCACTATGAGTCAGGATCGACTCAATGGCAATGGGATTGGTTTTTTTTGGTATCATTAGGATCAGCTTGGCCTGGTGGTCTTGTGTTTTTACATACTTCAGCAAGTGTCAGCCGAGTGACGGTGAATACCATTTCCTTAATAGAATGCTGCTATTTCTCATCCATCCTGTTAATCACTCACAAAAACAATGTCACCCTCACCCGTCTGCCAGTCACCGTCTATATTACAGAGTGCTACCTGGCCTTTGTAGAAATTCTTTTTCCACTTGATCTCTGAAAGCTTTGTTATATGTGAAACTTGACTTTGCTGCCAAGTGTTTTAACTTAATCCAGTTTTAGGAATTCATCTTCTTGCCTTTGTACAGTTACGTTTATACAAGTACTAGAGTTGCTTTCATGTCAATCTTATAAAATTATGAAGAATAAAAAAACAATTTTATACCAAATAACTTTTTCTTCACCGGCCTCTCTCTCACATAGTCATGGCCCTTGATAATTCCCATATCAGTTCGGTGGTTTGATATTTATACCAAAGAGAATGCAGTGGTTTATCCATTTCACCCTGAAATAAATTGCCCGTTCTCTATACTCAGAAATACAGGTAAAAGCCATAATAGTTGGTTTTTATAGCTTTGTATCTAAAAATAATGTAATAAAATCCAATTTAAAACTGTAGGATGTTCTTTAATGTCAAGGGTCACAACACTGTGTTTTTAAAAATAAGCAATTAATTCAAGGAAAAAAAATCCCTTCATACACATTTCTTATGGAATCTCATCCAAAATCATGAGACTACAGGGTTGGCTGATTTTGAATTCTAATGGCTCTTATACCCCCCCAAAAAAAAAAAAAAAGTATTAGACAAATACTTGTTCAATTAAATGAGAAAAAATATTTCTGAAATTTTTCCATTACGCATGGATTTTAGTACTGACCTACGTTTCTAAAAGTAGGACTCTATAATCTGTGGATTTCAACAAAGCCTATTTGTTTAGTGTGTGAAGTCCAGCAGGGAGGTGAAACGCCAACCATTAGAGAGAGCAAAAGTGAAGATATTCAAGATTTGGCTTTGTCTTTGCCCTCCCCCCACCCCACCTCCCAATTTTGACTTTAAATATTGTGGTGGGAATAGCTAATTTTATTTTTTTGGAATCCTTGGATTAGGAAAGACCATCAAGGTAATGTGATTGTGCAAATGCTCTTCTTCTAATCCTTTTCGGAAAAAAACAAAAACACTCAATCATCTTAGTTGCTTTGGTTTGCACTTATTTCACAAATCCATAGAAAAGATTCATCAGCTGCTACTTGGCTCCTGCCACATGATGAAATACTAATTCCGTTTTTATAAAATGATCCCTACAATGAGCATAATTTAAGGATCAAGTCATATTTTTTTAGGTTGAATATTTTAAGTCCTTTGTCTTTCAATTTTAAAATCATTTCAGACTTAAGGAAAATTTTCCAAGAATTGTACAAAAATCTTCTTCTTTTTTTTTTAATATTCCCAAGCTGTTTGGAAGTAAATTGCCACTGAATACTTTAGTGTGCATTCCCTACAAACAAGAACATTCTCTTATAGAACCACAAAATAACCACCACAATCAGAAAATTACTATTGATAGAGTAGTGCCATCTAATCCTCAGACTGCATTCAGGTTTGCCAGTTCTCCTGGCAATGCCCTTCACAGCAAAAGGATGTGCTCCCGCATCACGCCTTGCATTCAGTTTTCATGTTTTTTAGTCTCCTTCAATCAGGGATGGCTCTTCAGTCTTTGTGGACTCTCATGACCTTGAAGATTATAGACCTGATATAGACCTTATAGACTTTGAAGATTATAGGCCTGATAACCTGTAGAATGTCTATTCGGCTTTTGTCTAATGTTTTCCTCGTAATTACATTCAGGGTATGCATTTTTGGCAGGAATACCACACTAATGAAGCTGTGTTGTTTCCCAGTACATCCTAGCAGATGGTCACTATTTGGATTTATCCCATTAAATAACTAAATAATGATAACCATGCATTGATCACGAAGTGATTTTTAACCTTGATAATTTGATTGAGGTGGTGGCTGCCAAGTTTCTCCAATGTAAAGCTCTTCTCTTTCCCTTTGCATTCACTAAGAATTTGGAGGAGGAGGTATTAGGAATTACATGAATATCCCATCAAAATTTCAGGCACTAGTTTTAGCATACATTGGTATATCTTCATTGAATTAATTATTACTGGCCCTGGTGGTGGAGTGGTTAAGCGCTAGGCGTTTAACCAAAAAAGGTCAGCAGTTCAAAGCCACCGGCCACTCCTTGGAAACCCTATGGAGGCAGTTCTACACTGTCCTAGGGTCGCTATGAGTTGAAATCAACTCAAGGGCAACGGGTTTGTTTTTTTTGGTATACGGTTGTGAAATAGTGATTTTTTTTAATACCATAATTTCTTCTACATTTATCTGTAGGCATTCCAATGTAAGGAAAAGCTTTATTGTATCCCCATTTATGTTTATTTTTAGTTCTTTTGTTAGTATGGACTAATGAATTTTTATTTTATTTAATGAGTTATAATGTATTATTTTCATATTTATTTTAATGCTACACTGTCCTGTATTTGGCCAGTTCTTTGAGTGCTGCTTAATTTTTTGGCACAAAAAGGAATTCTAGGTTCATGAATTCCACATGCATACAAATAACATAAAAGGAAAAAAAATGAATGTGGATTGCTGCAATCTTGAATAAAATCAACTTACTACTAGAGCAGGAAACATGTTTTATGTAAATCTATTGTATAAATGTCCAACAATGATTTCAACTTTAAAAAAATTATTAAAAAAGGAACACTGTAATTTTTAATAGAAGTTTTCAATAAGTTAAGAAAAAGAAATGCGCTACAATTATTGCGTATGTGCGCATGACACCATATCTCTCTGTCCTTAAAAGAAGTTCAAAATTAAATCTTTAACAGAAAATGTGAGCAACATCAAAAACCATTTTACCATTTTCTACCTGAACTGAATGCAGTGTGCCCTCTAGAGGCAGCATTGAATTGATGCAATATTTCCAACTGCAAATGAAGCTTTTTAAATCTCTGTAGAAGCTTTTCAGAAACAGTTCTCATTAAATACATAGAATTATGCTGCACATAATAATAATTAATCATTATTTTCTTCAGTATATTTTCAATCACCTCAGCAAGGAATGCAACAAAAAGTTTACATATGGAAAATGCTTTGCACTGCTAAATAAATATTATATTTCACAGACTGTATGTCATAATATATATCACAGCATATGTAAAAGTGCTTGCACTTCATCAGCTAAACAGAAGGATTAGGAACATGTTGTCACATGAGAAAAGACATTAATGTCATATGTCAGTTTGTGACTTTTTGCAAAACTGTTATGAAATCTCCTATAACTTTTATATAGAAGAAATGTCTTCATAGCTTATGCTTATTATTTCCCTAATATCCGTAGCCAAATCGGGTGTGGTCGAATCAGATTGGCAAATTGCCTCAGCTGTCAGTTTTCACTCAGCTTTCTGCCTTCTTGGTATATGCTACTACAAACTAAAAAAACACTGATTAATTAAAATCAAGAATTATAATCATACCTTGAAATGAAATTCCAAATCAGATGTGAAAAATAATTCACATTTAAACTCATATGTCCCAAATCAATACTATTTAATGATTAAATAGAAAGGTAAAATATTTCTACAGCTTCAAAATTTTTAATACTGCTCTCAAGTATATGGTTTCCAAATAACTTAATACTTCAAATACAGTTATGTAAAGCAACACTTTCTCACGATCTTTGCTATACATTAAAAGAATTTGAATAAAATTATTTTATCAATAGGTGTCCCTTTTAAAATAAAAAAGTTCTTTCAAATATTTGTCCCCATGTAGTTCAGCTTTACCAGTATTGATTTAAGAGAATAGTTGCAAGGTGGTATTATTTTGTTACTTAAAGATAATTTTTACCCAAAATAGTCACAACATAGCAATAAGATGCCTGGAAAACTATTATAATTATCGGACACAACTCAAAATTTAGTCTTCCATTCTTCCTGGAGAATGTCACAACTTGGAATTGTATCTACCTAAACATCCAAGTAAATGATCCCCTGAATCATTTTGATAAATTAAAGGAAAAGGTTAAGAGCTCAGCTGCTAACCAAAAGGTCAGCAAGTTCTAATCCACCAGCCGCTCCTTGGAAGCCCTGTGGGGTAGATCTACTCTGTCCTGTAGGGTCACTATAAGTAGGAATCAACTCAGTGGCATTTGGTTTGATTATTTTATGGTTGATTCAAGGACATGGTTATATCAGGTGAGTATTCTAGACCCAAATTATATACTCTACTTCAGTTTTTCAACATAGACACAACTGTAAAATACATCATTTAAATGTTTGTATTCAAGTGCTGAAAACCTTGGTGGCATAGTGGTTAAGTGCTACAGCTGCTAACCAAAAGGTTGACAGTTCAGATCCACCAGGCACTCCTTGGAAACCCTATGGGGCAGTTCTACTCTGTCCTATAGGGTCACTATGAGTTGGAACTGACTCACTGGCAACGGGTTTGGTTTGGTTTTTTTTATTCAAATGCTTATTTTTAAAAACATTAACAATAAAACAGGTTATTTTGCTGTGCATGTATAGCTAGTTCAATTTTGTTCTCTTTCCTGTGTGCATTAATAAACCTTTTTTATGAGTATATTTACACTGCAGACCAATGGTGCAAAAGCATTAATTGGATCATTCGAGTAAAGTGCCAACACACTGGAACTAAAAAGAGAGGCTTAACTTTGCTCATTATACTGGTTAGGAACTGTGGTTCTTATTACCTGAATCTGTAGGCTTATTCACTTTTTATCATCTCTGCTCTTCAAGAGAATGAAATTTTAAATAAGTAAAAAAAACCCTTGATAGTAGTATATCATATTAGAACAACAATAACAAAAACACTCAAGAATCTACACCCTTGTTACCTACAAATCTATTAAGCTGCATTCTTCCTGTATTCCTGTTAGAGGAGAAATTTTGTGTAATTTTTAACTTTGTAGTAAACGGTAGGGAGAATAGCAATGTTTACCTGATTTCTCGGTTTTCCTCTTCTTTTTTTTTAATAGGTTCGTGCTCCCTGGAGTAGGGGAACTCACATTTAGCATACTTTGGTCTTCTGGGCTCACCTTATCCATGAAACCTAGTGTGGGATCATATTTCTCTTAATAAAAGTCAGAAAGCTTGATACGGGACTATTATGTTTAACATTTATTGATATGGATTGAATTGTGTCCCCCCAAAATATGTGTTGTAAATCCTAACCCCTATACCTGTGGTTATAATCCTATTTGGGAATGGGCTTTATTATGTTAATGAGGCACTATTAGTGTAGGGTGTGTCTTGAGTCAATCTCTTCTGAGATATAAAAGAGATTAAACAAACAAGCGAGCAAGCAGAGATGGCGGAAGAGAGATGCCAGACCACATGAAGACTGCCCAGAAGCAGAAGCTCAACAGAGATGAGGCCTTTCCTCCAGAGAAAGAAAGTTTTCTCCTAGAGCTGGCACCCTAAATTTGGACTTCTAGCCCCCTAAACTGTGAGAAAATAAATTTCTGTTTGTTAAAGCCACCCACTTCTGGTATTTCCATTGTGGCAGCACTAGATAACTAAGACACTTGCCTTTGACTAAGGTTTTATACTTATTCGTATGCTTCTCTAGGGTCTACCTGATAATAGGTGTTCTGAACACCAAAATACCTCCAGAGCCTGGCTCACTGATACTGGAAATTCTGTGACTTGTATCAGAAAAGTGTGTCCCCTGTTACAATACTCATAACTATTAGCCTTTATCGGATCCTTTTCCCAGGTGCAGATATGTTGAGATTGAAGAGCGAAGAATGAACGTATAGGTTCAACAGATAAAGTGCACCTGAGGACAGAGGAGCTTCCTGCCCACACCTTTTTAATATAAGCCTCTCCTCTTTCAACATTGTCATGCATCCTGTTAACCTCAGATCTAGCTAGTCTTGGCTATTTGTTTCTTGTCAAATATTTAATAACCACTGCTAGTCTCTGGGTCACTATGGGTTGAAATAGACTCCATGGCAACGGCTTTAGTTTTTGGGTGAGGCTCTGGAGATACAATGATAAGCAAGTTAAACCTGTTCCTGCCTCCATGAGGTTTATAATCTAATGAAGAATACATGTGTATAAACACATAATTACAATAGAATACAATACGTTGTACAATGGGAGAAATGCAGGCTGCTATGGAAGTACATCAGGATGTTCCTTAGAAGCAAAGATGGCAAGACTTCGGCTCTCTTACATTCGGCATGTTATCGGAAAAGACCAATCGCTAAAAATAGATACTAGACTTGGTAGCAAAAAAGAAGGAAACCCTCAGTTAGATGGATTGACACAACAGCCACACACCAATGATTTATGACGATGGCACAGGACCCAGGCAACGTTTTGTTCTGGTGTACATAAACTCTCCATGAGTCGGAGCTGACTCAATAGCAACTAACAACAGCATGGAAGTACATAGATGGAGCATCTCACCAACTCTAGGGTTGTTTCCCTGAGGAAGTGATATTCCAGGTGAGAACTGGAGGATGGCTAAGACCTAACCAGGCAGAGGCCAAGCTATACATGTATCAGAATATCTCCTTGTCATGGTTTGAATTATGTCCCCAAAAAAAATGTGTGTATCAATTTGGCTAGGCCATGATTCCTGGCACTGTGTGATTTTCCTGTATGTTGTAAACCTGCCTCTATGATGTTAACGAGGGAGGATGGGTGGCAGTTGTGTTAGTAAGGCAGGACCTGATCTACAAGACTGGATTGTGTCCTGAGGCAATCTCTTGAGATATAAAAGACAGAAGTGAGCAGAGAGACAGGGGGACCTCATACCATCAAGAAAGCAGTGCCAGGAGCAGAGTGCATCCTTTGGACTGGGGTCCCTGCGCCGAGAAGCTCCTAGTCTGGGGGAACACTGAAGAGAAGAAGGCCGACAGAGAGAAAAAGCCTTCCCCTGGAGCTGACGCCCTGAATTTGGACTTTTAGCCTACTTTGACTGTGAGGAAATAAATTTCTCTTCGTTAAAACCATCCACTTGTGGTATTTCTGTTATGGCAGCTCTAGATGACTAAGACACTCCTGTTTAAACCAAAACCCGTTGCCATCAAGTCAATTCCAACTCATAGCAACCCTATAGGACAGAGTAGAACTGCCGCACAGTGTTTCCAAGGAGTGCCTGGTAGATTTGAACCGCCGACCTTTTGGTTAGCCGCCATAGCTCTTAACCACTACACCACGAGGGTTCCACCTCCTGTTTAAGCATTGTGTATTCAAAGACTATCTCCTGTCTTAAACTATCACCTTGCCCTTGTGAATGAAATTGTTTCACTGGCACAGCACAGGCCCAAGTATTAGGTCAAACCTCGGTCGGATACATGTAGGAGGATGTGATTGCAATAGAATTGTTCACTGGTAACGTTTCACTGGTGCTTGAACCAGCACCTGCTGCTGCACTCTCTGCTCCGCTCTGGCTCTTGGCCTGCACGCTCCTCCTCTGATCAGCCACAAGAGATTTGGCTCTGGTATGCGGTATCAGTACAGTGACCTGGCACATCCCAAAAGCAGAGAGAAAATCATCAGGGATCCAGCCAAGAATGCAGACTGAGGGCAATAACAGAACTCATGATTATAAAAAATATCCCTCTCCCTCTGGGTTTACATTTCAGACATGCAAATACAATTTTTAGACACATATTTAAATTACGGAACCACACAGCCTTGGGTAAAACTTTGGAAATACTCAATCTTGCCCAAGGCCAATGCTACTTAGAAATTCTCTGAGCTGACCCCTTCTCTTCTACTACCTTATTAAGCAACAACTTTTAAAGTTCCCAATTATTAATATAATTAAAACACCAGGACTTACTCATCTTAAATACACATACACAAAGTAATTTCTTTATCGAGTAATTTGTTTCTCCCAAAATAACCAGCGGCATACTCAGAGTACTAATTATGACAACAAAATGTAAAACCTAAAAAGCATTGCTTGCTTGTGGTCTTTTAGACAACATTTCTCATTCTGGGTCACCGTAGGTTACTGTCTTGGTCGTCTAGTGCTGCTATAAAAGAAATACCACAAGTGGATGGCTTTAACAAAGAGAAATTTATTCTCTCACAGTTTAGGAGGCTAGAAGTCCGAATTCAAGGTGCCAGCTTCAGGGGAAGGCTTTCTGTATTGGTTCTGGCGGAAGGTCCTTGTTGTCAATCCTCCCTGGTCAAGGAGCTTCTCAGTTCAGGGACCCCGGGTCCAAAGGACTCACTATTCTCCTGGCTCTTGTTTCTTGGTGGTATGAGTTCCCCAATCTCTCTGCTCACTTCTCTCTTTTATATCTCAAAAGAGATTGGCTTAAAACACAATCGAATCTTGTAGATTGAGTCCCACCCTATTAACATAACTGCCACTAATCTCATCTCATTGACATCATAGAG
>NW_004444258.1:222171-223087 GCF_000243295.1 Trichechus manatus latirostris
GGTAACTAAGGTTGAGTCAGTGTTTCTTAGTTTTACGAGGTCAAGAACTTGATAAAATCTATGGACCCTCTCTTCCGGAAAAGATAATAATCATACAATACACATATTATTTTGTATTTAATTTGATTTGAGGTGGTTCATGGACACTCTGAATCTTATTCATAGGGCTCGGTCAAGAACCCACACTTAGCAAAATAAGGAGCCATTTAAAAGATACAACATGAGTGAAATACCTGACCCTAATACTTTGCCTTCCAAGCCACTCCTAATATCTGACTTTAAATATCAGGTACATTTTAGTCGTAGGCACCGAAAAGTTGTTTTCTTTGAAACAGGGGCAGAAATCCTTATCAGAACTGCCTGTCAAAATGAAAAACTTAAAATCAATTACTTGGAATAACACAGCCCTCTGTGGCCCATAGCATATTGCTGTCTTGACAATTCCTAAAGTCACTAACAGCCCAGTGGTAGAGTAAAGAGTCACAGGCTTCAGAGTGTATCCCTGTCCTGTCCCTTACAAGCCACAGGACCTTAGAGAAGTTACTTAATCTCTCTGAGTTTCAAGTTTATAATCTTCAAAATAAGGATGAATAGGGGACATGGCCCAGAGCTTAGGTCAATGGAGCCATAACCGTCCCTCAGCTGAGTAGAGTCAGGGAACAGATCCCAAGGTGAGGACAGTATGTACCCAGTAAAACTAATACAGGGATTATAGAGGATTTGTTCTATTTTTCTTTAAAAATTTGGTGGCATGGACAGCAAAGATCTGAAAAACTAATCCAGAGAAAACGTTGATCCTGAAACCCTAAGCATCAAACAAAGAGATAAAGAACTCAGCCAAGCACAGAATGGAATAAGAAACTGACAGAGAACAGAGAGTGAGGAGAGATGCATGCAGAGGACCCCTATCAGCTAA
>NW_004444258.1:227191-228485 GCF_000243295.1 Trichechus manatus latirostris
AGGAGAGAAAGAAAACTTTTTAAATATTCTTTCTACTAAAATAAATCTTCGGCAAATTGAAATTCATAATACATAATAAATTGTACTAATTAAAAACAGAAGGTAAAAATATTTTTATCCACTAAATTCTTACATTAATTAAAAAATAATCTAAAAGATTTGCTGAGAATATTATTAAAACCCACATAGGTGACATGGCTGTCTTTTACCCAATGAGTCACTAAACTTTTTGATTATCTTTTGATCCAAATTGACATTTTGTTGTCATTTTTAAATTACTTTTCTTTTCATTTCAGCAATATACTAAATTTATGGTTGCTACTTTCTAAACTCATTTGTTAGCATGCCAGATCCTCAGAATAATAGTAGTGGTATCAATTATTGAGCATGTACAGCATGCCTGGCACTGTGCTAACCACTCTACATATATTATCACTAATCCTACTGATGGCCTCACTCTCCTCCAAAAATATGTATTGAATTCCTGGCCTTTGTACCAGTGGATGTGCTCCTGTTTGGAAATAGTGTTTATTTTTTGTTATCTTAACAAGGCTATACCAGTGTAGGGTGGATAGTAAACCTAATCGTTTCCGAGCTATAAAAAGACCAGAATAGAGTCAGGGACATACAGAGGAAGACAAACACCATATAAGGATCATCTACAAGCCAAAGAATGCCAAGAAACCAAGGAATAGCCAGGGATACCGATGAGGAAGGAATCAACCGGCCAAGACTCTGATTTGGACTTTCGGCCTACTGAACTGTGAGAAAATAAACACTTGTTCTTTAAAACCACCTGCTTGTTGTATCTGTGTTACAGCAGCACGAGGAAACTAACACACTCACCAAAACAAAATAGACCAAAAAAACAAATCTGTTGCCATTGAGTCTATTCTGACTCATAGTGACCCTATAGACAGAGTAGAACTGCCCCATAGAGTTTCCAAGGATCAGCTGGTGGATTCGAACCGCTGACCTTTTGGTTAGCAGCCAAGCTCTTAACCACTACACCCTTAGGGCTCCAAGACCCTCACAGTATACCATCATTTCCCTCTTTTTACAAACCAGGCTAATACAGTTTATAGATGTTAAGGGACCTAACCTAGGTCCCACTGTTATGTCCAACTGCAAAAGCTTATTTGCCTTCTCCTGCATCACAATACTTTTTTAAGAAGCTTTATATGTAAGTTCTGAAGCATTCTCGTTATAGGAACAATGACAATGGCAGTAACAATGGCAATGAGAAGAGAAAGTGGATCCAAGTCCTGACTAAGGCATAGTCACTGGGGTTCCA
>NW_004444258.1:228850-230889 GCF_000243295.1 Trichechus manatus latirostris
AAGGGAAAGGGTAACTGTTGACCTCTAAACATGTTCAGCAATAAGTTGAAACAAGTTTGAAAATCATCATTGCATGTGCTTATTTCTGTGAAAAGTCAGTATCTTGCAATAGTGAATACTCAATGAATTATTGTTGAATATTGACAAAACACGTAATTCAAGTATAAAGGAATAAGGCAGCTGTATGCTTCCATTCTGAAGCTGTTATTAGTGTTTCTTTGCTTAATGACTCTGTCCCAAACTCATGAGAATTTGTTTAGGAGTCCCTGGGTGGTCCAAACCATTAAGCACTGGACTTGCAAGTCAAAAGGTTGGTGGTTTGAACCCACCCAGAGGTGCCTTGGAAGACAGGCCTGGAAATCTGCTTCCAAAAGATCAGAGCCTTGAAAACTCTATGGAGCAGTTCTACTTTGCACATATGGGGTTGCCATGAGTTGGAATCAACTCAACAACTAACCACAGCATCTACAACAACATGAGTTTGTTCGCACTGGACTACTAACCAAAAGGCTGGTGGCTGGAACACATCCAGTGGCACCATGGAAAAAGGCCTAGTGATCTGCTTCTGTAAAGATTACAACCAAGAAAAACCTATGGAGCAGCCCTACTATGCCACACATGGGGTCACCGTGAGTCAGAAAAACTCAATGGCAACACGTTTGCTTTTCTTTTTTGATATGAGTTTGAGGTTACTTGTATACATGTCAAACGTATATCTAATTTAATGATTAGGTTTGAGTTAATGATTAGGTGTTTTAAGTTTAATTTCATCACGAAGTCACATTTATCCAATAACATATATTTATTGAGCATCTACTACGTGCCAAGGGACAGAATGGAAAGTAAATAAAAACAGGCAAAGAGCTTTCTTTCATAGGACTTAAGATGGGCTCAGATGGGGAGGGAGAGGGGGAAGGGAAACAAAGAAACAAGTAATTATCATCATAAAAATTTTAAGAACAAAATGAAACACAATTAGGGGACAGTAGTGACAGAACAAAAAGGACCCCTGGTGGCACAGTGGTTAAGTACTTAGCTGCTAACCAAAGTCAGCGGTTCAAATCCACCAGCCACTCTGTGGGAGAAAAGACCTGGCGATCTATTCCTGTAAAGGGGAAACCCTATGGGGCAGTTGTATTCTGCCCTATAGGGTCGCTATGAGTCAGAATAGACTCGATGGCACACAACAACAGTGATGGGAGTGTGAGAGCTATTTCAGATAGGTTAGTCAGGAAAGCCTTCTCCGATAAAGTGACATTTGAGCCAGGACCTGAATGAAGCACAGAAAGAAATGCAAAGGCCCTGAAGTGGGAACTGTGCTTGGCATATTCCATAGACAGCGCTGGGGCAAACACGGCTGAAGGAGAAAGAGCAGGGAGGAAGGGAGTAGCAGATAAAGTCAGAAAGGTAAGAAGGGAACTAGTTTTGAGACTTGTAGACCATAGTAACCAAACCAAATGCGTTGCCGCCGAGTCAATTCCGACTCATAGCGACCCCATAGGACAGAGTAGGACTGCCCCATAGGGTTTCCAAGGAGCACCTGGTGGATTCGAACTGCTAACCTTTTGGTTAGCAGCCATAGCACTTAACCACCTTTTGGTTAGCAGCCATAGCACTTAACCACTATGCCACCAGGCTTTCCGTAGACCTTAGTGGGCCATGACAAAATGATCCTTTCTGGGGCTGGAAATGGCTCAGTAAGATGTCTGCCAGAAATGGATGTAACAACAGAAATCTTTGTGACCTTTCTGGCAGGCAAGTCTTGTTCAGAATAGGTCAAAGAGCTTCCTCGGGCTTAATTTATAATCTAGTCCAATTCTAAAGTTACTTGAGAATCTAATTAATCTGACTGGAGGATTTGGGACAGTTATCTAAAGAATTTTGTGAGTCTCCTTTTTTGTGGTAAACCTTGAAGTAGATCCAAACTCAGTGCTATGCATATGCAATATTTGGGGTAATGAAGCATTTACTGTAGACACAGTAGGCTATATTTTGGATGGCAACACGGACATGTGGTACAGATATTTCACAACCTGAAA
>NW_004444258.1:238925-239894 GCF_000243295.1 Trichechus manatus latirostris
ATGGAGAAAGGATACAACTCTGACACACACCTTTCCTGACTTTAAACCATGTAGTATCCCCTTTTTCTGTTCAAACGACTACCTCTTGATCTATATACAGTTTCCCTCTGTACATAGATCATGACGAACGTGTACATAATAGCACTAGGCAGAAGGAAATCCTACATTCAAAACAAAACAAAAAAAAAAAACTTTACATTCTTGTGGTGATATAGACAGAATTGAAAAAAGAAGGGGGGTGGATTTCTGTTTTGGTAAGACAAGGGTGAGCCATTGACAGAGGAACTGTGGAGGACTTCCCTCATTTTCCCACTGAAGAATGTAAGCAGAAGAACAATAAGGTGGACTCCATTTCCGGAGCAGGAAGTGAACTTCTTTATGACTTCACGAGATGGGAGTACGTAGCTGAATAAAACAGAAATGATTTCATGAGAGGGCCTGGGACATATGTCAAGTTCCTTTTTTCCCAAATGACTTTGTCAAGAATAGGTAAGAAGGGAAAATTACTACAAGAGGAAAAAAAAAAAGAATAGGCTGACTCACCACTTTGAGGAAACACAAAAACTCTGATAAATATGAAGAGTTCCATCACCATGAAAGCATATTTTAATATTCTGGAATAGTCAAAGTAGAAAGTTGGCAAACAAAGGGTATTAAAATCTTATAGGCAAAGAAAAAATAATTACCTAAGTGAGAGTAATATTCAGATTCCAAAAGGAATGTTAAGTGAAAGCTTCACTAAACCAAATTATGGTCCTAATACTATGTGAAAATTAATATATGAACATTAATATGTGGCCCCAAAAGAGTATTCCTTAAAATACAAAAGAAAAGGATAGAAGGCTTGAAATGTGTTCCTTGAGCAAATGTATATGTTTCCAATAATACTTGGAAACAAGGGTGCAATTTGTTGGGAAAATGCCTAAATTTTAAGATCAATCAGAATTGATTTTGCTTAAGAATCTTATC
>NW_004444258.1:241959-243018 GCF_000243295.1 Trichechus manatus latirostris
GGAGCACAATGGTCTGATCCCCAACCAATAATGGGGATGATGTAAGACCAGGCAACATTTCGTTCCGTTGTGTATGGGATCACCATGAGTCAGGGGATGACATGACTGAGTGGCAGCTAGCAACAACAATAACAAGTCTTCATGACTCTGGATTTGGCAATGGAATCTTAGATTTGACACCAAGCACAAGCAACAAAAAAAAAAAAAGAAGGAGAAGAAGAAAGAAATAAGATAAATTGAAGTTCATCAAATTTAAAACTTTTGTGCACCAAAGTACATTATCAAGAAAATGAAAGACGACCTAAAGAATAGGAGAAAGTATTTGCAAAATGTATCTGATAAGGGTTTTTATCCAGAATACCTTAAAAACTACTACAGCTCAACAACAAAAAGGCAAACAACTCAACTTTAAAAAGGCAAAGAACTTGAATTATATTTCTCCAAAGAAGATATACAAATGGCCAATAATCACATGAAAAGGTGTTAGACATCACTAGTCATTAGGGAAATGCAAATCAAAATCACAGTAAGATTCCCCTTCTACCAATCAGGAGGGCTATTATCAGAAAAATGGAAAATAACAAGTGTTGGTAAGGATGTGGAGAAATTGGAGCACAGTGTAATGTAAATGATTCAGTCACTTTGGAAAATAGTTTGGTGGTTCCTCAGAAAGAATTACCATATGACCAAGCAATTCCACTCCTTGAAGTAAACTCCAAAGACTTAAAAACAAGGACCCAAACATATACTTGTACACCAACGTTCATAGCAGCTATGTTCATGATAGCCAAAAGATAGAAACTCAAGTGTCCATCAACAAATTAATAGATTAAAAAAATACGACGTATCTGTAAACCAAAACAAAACCCATTGCCAGTGAGTCAATTCTGACTCATAGCAACCCTCTAGGACAAAGTAGAACTGCCCCATATGGTTTCCAAGGAGTACCTGGTGGATTTGAACTGCCGACCTTTTGGTTAAGCACCTGTAACACTTAACCACTACACCACCAGCGTTTCCAAACATGGAATATTATTCATCCATAAAAAAGAATGAATT
>NW_004444258.1:243422-245471 GCF_000243295.1 Trichechus manatus latirostris
TTCAAGAATTTTAAAAAGGCTTCCACTGTACATAAATATCAGACATATGTTCAAATAAGGAGATCTTGCTGTGTATGCCCACCTTGAACTCTCTATTACAATAAAAGTATTACCCTTACTTTTGAAACTATTGCTCTACCTTTGATTGTCTTCTCTCAGATTTATGTGTCTCGATCAAGAAAATTTGAAGAAATTTTAAATATCTTCCTTTTTATACAGGAGAAAGCATGGCCTAAGTCTGCTGATTTAGAAATTTGTAAACTAGTGACAACATTAAGGAAGCAAAATGTTTGGCTTTGGAAATAGCATGAATAACATGTGTGTAAGAGTTGTTTAGTAAATGTGTTCTTTACGTGTTTGGACTGTTTAGCTTTGTAACAGGATGTGGGAATTTCATAGGGACTCCAAATTCCAAGCTGGTTTTCAGGATCTAATGTCACAATAAGCCTCTCTAAAGTAAGTCTTCCCATTTCTAGTTTGGTTGAAAACAATTTTTTTTTTTAAATGAACGTGGGAAAAGTACTAACAAAATGTGCACTCTCAATTCTCACTGAAGCATGCTCATGTCATTCTAACACCCACCTTCTAGATGAAATCTAGTGTGAGATTCTTTTTATCTTATTTTGTACTTACAGGGAGGGTGAGGCTTGACCCATTTGTCCTATGAGATGCTGGTATAAGTACCAAAAAATGAGATAAATCATTTGTTCTTTCTTTTTCCAGTGGAGAAGACAGTCATGCTATTTGCTTTTAAAATAAAATTTCCTTTATCGTTAAAGATGAGTTAACAAATGTTTGCAATTTTTAAGCTGAGCATATTGAGAGATTTTCTTTTGGGTCAGACTCATTTTCAGACTAAACATTTGTTATGAATTGCACTGTGTCCCCCCAAAATATGTGTCAACTTGGCTAGGCCATGATTCCCAGTGTTGTATGGTTGTCCACCATTTTGTGATCAGATGTGATTATCCTATGTGATGAAAATCCTAACCTCTATGATGTTAATGGGAACCGTGGTGGCGTAGTGGTTAAGAGCTACTGCTGCTAACCAAAAGGCCGGCAGTTCGAATCCACCAGGTGCTCCTTGGAAACCCTGTGGGGCAGTTCTGCTCTGTCCTAGGGTCACTATAAGTCAGAGTCAAGTTGATGGCAATGAGTTTGGTTTTTTTGGTTTTTTATGATGTTAATGAGGCAGGATTAGAGGCAGTTATGTTAATGAGGCAGGACTCAATCTACAGGATTAGGTTGTATATTGGGTCAATCTCTTTTGAGATATAAAAGAAAGAATCCAGCAGAGAGAAGGAACTCATACCACCAAGAAAGAAGTGCCAGCAGCAGAGCGCATCCTTTGGACCCAGGGTCCCTGCACTGATAAACTCCTAGACTAGGGGAAGATTGATGACAAGGACCTTCCCCCTAGCTGACAGAGAGAGAAAGCCTTCCCCAGGAGCTCACCCCCTGAATTTGGATTCTAGCCTCTTAGACTGTGAGAGAATAAATTTCTGTTAAAGCCACGTACTTGTGGTATTTCTGTTACAGCAGCACTAGATGACTAAGACAATACTCCTGGTAAGCACTCTTTGTGTCACCAGTGTTTCCACTGAGTTGTCACCATAGTCTTGTCTTATCCCTTCATTATCTTTATATGCACAATGCTCTTTCTTAAATCTTCATGCATAATTGTATTTTTTGTTATTTAAAAAATATATATATAGTTCTAGGGATATGAAGTTGAAATGTATTGAAATGTATTGCCCCAGGAAGAAGGTAGTTCTCTGTCACCTGAGGTATTAAGCTTATCTGGACAAACACTTGGCAGGTATGATGCAGAAGGGATCCCATCATCAATGGAGTGGTCCCTTCCAATCATCAGATGTTTATAGTCAAACAACAGGAAATACACCTCTGTAAGTGAGAGACATGTCTGTTTTGTTCACATGAATGAAGATGCAGTCCACACATGAGCAAAATAAAAGGAGAAAAAGAAACAAAGTGATCTCAGTTGATATCAAGTAGCCAGAGATTAATATCCCTCCATAGAAGAGAATT
>NW_004444258.1:248379-250764 GCF_000243295.1 Trichechus manatus latirostris
TGTATTGAATATTAACGAGGATTAAGGTAAAAACTTTAAAAAGAGGCTTGTGCAGGCTCAAAATAATACTTATCACATAACCAACATGAGAAAGGGTGAAATATTCAGGTATACAATGAATAAACAGAAAGTACACTGAATCAGAACAACACTTTAAAAAATGGATTGACACTCCTAGGTGATCATTTCTGGTTTGGAGGAGGAAACATATAACTCTATCCCTGTGGTGGTCCTGCCGTGGGCTGTATACTGAGAAGCAGAGGTGTGCTCTGATTTCTGACTAAAGATTCATACATAAACAAATAAAAATGTACTGTATACTACTCTGTACCAAACACTGTTAGCTCCCAAGGATAAAATGATCAGATGTAGACTCTGTCTTCAAGAAGCTTGCAGCCTCTCAGAGGAGAGAGGTACATAAAATTAACAAAAGTCTTTATGATAAGTGCTAGAGTAGATGCTTCACAAAGCATCATGGGATCACAAAGGAGGAGGCAACTAACTCTGCTCTGGAGAACCAGGGAGCTTGCAAGGAAGAGCTGATGCTCAATCTGTGTCATGTTGTTTATTGTTTTGTGGAGTACTGAGACATATTTAGACGTGGAAGTTTCATAAAATAATACCAGAAGACTAGTTAACAAAAGTCAGTTTGTCCTATAATATATCTTACGTGCACTAAAAACTGAAAGTATATAGTCAGAACAGACTAACAACAACGTTGCTATATTGAATGGGAGAATTACTTCAGAGCTCCAACTGGAACACAAGCATATATCCTCCATCAGGCTGTTGACTCTGGAACACTCCTGTCACCTGATTCCTAGTGCAGGGAATTTCAGAGACAAAGGGAAGGTGTTTACTAGTCTGAGGGTCAAGAGTTGGGAGTTGCTGTTCTTTAAGTCTTTTATAATCTTTTGGAAAGATATCTGATTCAGGAAGGTTCTAAATTTGTTGGTTTTTGTTGTTGCCGTTTGTTTTGTTTTGTTTTTGGTGGGAGAGTGGTTTATGTGCATCTGCGTTCTGTTTGCAAACGTGTGCGTGTGTGCATAAAGGTATGGTTACGTGTTTTTATTTTCCATCTCTCAAAGGTGTTGTGAAAAGAAATCGAGGAAATTTGCAGTGGATACCTACTAGCAGGAGCAAATATTTTAAAATTAGAAATATACCATTATGTGAAAATACTGATCTCATTCAATACTATGTACTGTATATATGTATATACTGATGCCATATTCTAGTCCACTGCCTCCTAAATATTTTCCTTAGGAAGATCTCTCAATTGTCTTATTTTCACAAGATTGGCACCATTTCAAAATGGAGATGATGGTATAGGAATGTTTTTATATCTATCTTTATTGAAAAATATTTTCATGTAGTATGTAGAATTCCACATGAATTTTCATTTTTGAGATCCATTTAAAAACTCTGAAATCCATGCTATAATAATAATATCTCCCTTTTAGCTATGACAGGTGTTTTACAAATTTATCTTATTCAATCCTCACAGCTGTTGGGAGACAATTATCTGTGAGTCTCTCGAGTTTCTGCACCTCTTGTGAACAGAGATGGACAGCTTTTGTCCTGTACTATCTTATCATGCACGATTGTGCATGGAAGATAGAAACAGTGTCTTGCAGAGCAGAGGGCAGGTTTGTTTGCTGACCAGTATAATAAAGAATGTTTTCCTCCAGGGCAAATGCCAGGCAGGTTTTCTTTCCTCCCACTGTAAGAGATTTGGGTTTTTTAAGCTTGGAATTTCTTGGTTTGACATAAGTCTACTCTGTTCACAACATCCACCTGGGCCTCTCTGCATCATCCTGAAAATTTGGATGGGAAGTAGGGGAACCAACACAAACATGATGCTAACGCCTCCAGCTGTGCTGTGAATAATAGAGTCTCTTGTCTCTGACCCAAGAATATCATGTCTTCTGCCAGCATCCTGTGGCAGGCTAACTTGTTAGAATGTAAGTAGAGGTACAATGTCAGGTCCTTCACAGTTCTTGACAACAACGATCTGGGAGTTGGCTAATATTATCTCCATTTTACATATATGGAAGCTGAGGTCTTCAGGATCACACTGAGAGTAGATGAAAGAGTCAACATTTAGACTTAGGAGTCTCTGCAACCAAAGATCATGCTTGGTTCACTGTGCTTCTGCTCAAGAAAAATATGAGGTAGCTGCAGAAAGACCACTGGCAAACAGCTGAAGTATTAAGGTATCCTGATCTGACATTTTTAGGGTCTATTATTTCTTAAAATGTATTGTCTATCAGAGATTCCTCTTAGTATCTGATGAAAGGTATGGACCTTACCACAGAGAACTACATATATCATTCTTTTATTCATTCAGCACATATTTATTGTCAAAAACCAAACCTATTGTCG
>NW_004444258.1:251596-265624 GCF_000243295.1 Trichechus manatus latirostris
GAGCAGCTTGTGAGACCTTGTCGACCACTGTAAGGAGTTCTGCTTTCACTCTGAGTGAGATGGGAAGCCATTGAAAAGTTTTGTACAGAGGAGGGACATGAAATAACATGCTTTAAAAGGCTCACAATGGCTATCATATTGAGAATAGATTGGGGAATGGGGACAAGAGTGGACGCAGGGAGCCCATGAGGAGGTTCTGGAGATAAACCAGGTGAGAGATGAAGGTGGCTTGGTGTCAGTCCAAAGATGCTAAGTGTCTTGCCTAAGCATCATAAGTGATGAAGCAGGGACTTGACACCACAGCCAGATCTCAGCCATTACCGACAAGCTCATTCAAAAATTTCATAGGAGTAAAAATCAGGAAGACAGTAAAAGCCAACATTTCGAAAAAGTCATCAATAGGCATGTTTCTTTCTCCTCCCCATTCTTTCATTAAACTAGAAAGTCTATATGGTCTGGTGGCAATGTGCTGCTCTCCTTTCTAGGTATATTTTGTAAGTGCCTACAAAATGTCCTGATGACTTGGATGCAGGCTGTGAGAAAAAGAGGAGTCAAGCATGACTCCAAAATTTTGGGTCTGGAAAATGAAATTTTACATCAGTTGTAGTAGAGAAGACAAATTTGTGGGGAAATAGGCTTTAGACAAGAGCAGAAGGTGATGCCTATTAGCCATAAGTAGAGACCATAAGTAGGCAGTTATGTTGGAGTCTGGAGTTCAGGAGGGTAGTACATTCTGAGTGCCCCAGTGAATTGATCATTAAATATTTTGAATATTATGTTTGGTCGTATCTACTAACTGGTGAATACATAATCCTGTTTAATATATAATGCAAATCTCCATGTTTAATTTTAATAAAAAGCCACTTTAATCCTGTGATCCCTTTGCTCAAGAGTCTTAATTGCTCCCCATGGCCTATGCAATACGGTCCAATTTGAAATTTAAAGCATTTTACAATTTGATCCAAGTCAACTTGCAATATACCACAAGAGCCCTATTCTACTTAAACTGGGCTTTTTAGACTCCTTCATTCTTAGCTTTGTCCATCTCTGTTCTGTTTTTCAAGTTGCTCCCTTTATGGCAATATGTCACACCTCTCTCCATCTATCAAAATCCTATCCAACTTTCAAGACCCAGCGGAAATTCCAACTCCTTCCATAGCTATTAAAGTTGAGAATGAGCTCTCCTCTGAATTCTTGCAGCCTTTATTGTCTCTACCACTTATTTTATGGCTTTCATTCACTGATCCAGTTACATATATATACGTAAATTTCATATATATTAAATTTTATTGGAAGCTGGAACTTTTGCTGATGTTCCTTTGGAACCCACTCAATGCCTTTCACGTAGTAACTGATACCTAACTATTTGTTGATTGATGATCCTGCCCCCAGGTCACATTGTTTTTTGCATAAACAATTTGATTGGTGGCCTTATATTTAAGGTCATATTATTATTATCTAAGCTCTTGTATGCATGATCACAAATAACGACTGTAGGAGGAAGACACTATTACCATCCCCATTTTACAAATGAGGAAGTTGAGCCTTACAGAGCATAAACATCTTGCCCAAAGTCCCAAGCAGTGAATGGTGGAGCTGAAATATGAAACCATATGATATAACCCCAGAGCCTGATCTTTTAGTCACCATTAGATACTCTCTCGCTTGGTGAATAGTACCTTCCATTCACTTAAAAATTCATGCTAAGGAAGCAAAGAGGGTTTTTCAATCCCCATTCTAAAAAGGTTGTGGAAGAAAAGTTACCTTTATTTCACCTGCCAATGAACGCCTCTGAGCATTTGTACATGTGGTGCTCTCCTCTTGGACTAGGGATTTATTGTCAACTCTAAAGGTGTTTTTTTGTCCCTTTCCTTAACCATATTTCTCTTTGTTCATTTTTTCTTCTGTGTAATATTTTACTCACTTAAGAAACAAGGACTCCTCAAAATAGCCTGGGAAACATGGAGTGACACTCTGCCTCTCTGAAAGTTATTTCAGCTATTATGAATTAGGAAACAAAGCTGGAGTAAAAGCCAGACACTTAAAGTGTATAGCATATGTCGGAGGGGTTGGGGTGAGGGGACCAGGGCACATAGAACAAGTCCAGTTCATTTCTAGGATTGGCCTATTGCAGCTTCCAGTTTTCTCAAAGCAAACTGGGGATTCTCCAGAAGTGTTACTGTTGATTCATAAATCACCACATGGCTCTCTGGAGCAAACAGAAAATCTGTTTGTTGTTAAACTGCATAGCAGAAGAGACAAAGGGATTGTGAGGAAATCTACAAAGGTGTAGGATTTCTGTTCAATAGAAGGTATCACACTTAGCAATGTGTGTGCATTAGGGTATCTTTATAGGGAGACCCAAAAGAAACAGTACCAAAGATAGTATTTCCTGGCAGGAACATGTTGTTTCAAACCACTTCCCTAGGTCATTGTTACACATGCATTGAGTCATCGTTACCAAATGCACAGATAAGGCTGAAGGGAACCTTATGTGTTATACAACCAAGATTCCTTTTTACTGGAAGGAAAATATTTTTACACTGGAGTTTTTGTTTTTGCTTTTTCTGATGAGAAAATTTTAGTGTTAATAGTGTCAGACTCCAGGAAATCTCGGCTTTATATACCCCAAAGTCAGATCATATATGAGTCATAACTTTTATGTTTAAAACTCTGAATGAACAATTAGATTCTCACCTGTGTGTTTGGACATTGTTTTAAGGAAACATCAGTGTCAATAACTTTTCACTCAAGCCTACCTCAAAACAGACCAAGAGACCAAAAGTAAAAAGTAAATTGGGTGTGTACTTTAATTATATGGATATTCAATAATTTGTTCCTTCAACAAAATTTGTCAAGGACCTGCTCTCTGCCATACTGTGGACACAGAGATGAACTTTTGGGCATGTAAATAGATTATTGTAATGGTTTATGAGGAATCTCTGGATGGTGCAAACAATTAACACAATTGGCTGCTAACCAAAAGTTTGGCGGTTTGAGTCTATCCTGAGGCACCTTGGAAGAAAGGCCTGGTGATCTACTTCCAAAATATCAGCCACTGAAAACCATATGGAACGCAGTTCTACTCTGGCATACGTGCATGTTGTTGCCATAAGTAAAAATCCACTGTACAGCAACTGGTTTTAATAGTGGCTACTGGGTGGCTAGAGGAGGTCCAGGTAAGGTGAAAGGACAAGAGAGGCATTAGTTAGGTTTTCCAGGTCTCCAGGCAGGAGGAAGGGTGAAGAGAAGGGACAGTTCAGGCTGAGATCACAGCATATCCGAGGGCTCAGGTACGTACAACAGTGTGACTCACTTCAGGAAGTGGAGGTAATTCAGTATTCAGGGTGAGAGGGAAGAGAATGGTGACAGATATTCATGTGAAAAGGGAAGGTCAAATCTTGGACTCCCGTTCGTGCCCTTCTAAAGAATTTGAATTTCAGGAGCTTAGGCTTTATCCTACATGTATGTGGATGTCTCATAAACAATTCTAAAGAAAAATGTAGATTAAGTGATTGATTGCAAATGCTTTGTAGTCACTTTCAGCAACAACACATCCTTCCCTTTTTTTTGCTTTTGCCTCGTTTGCTCCCTATCCTCCAAGTCCAAAATAAGGTCTTCTGTTTCATCAGGGTCTATTTGTGTAGTTCAAAGTCTCTGCCATTTGGTTCAGTGACAGAATTCTCTACTTCCATGTTGGAGACCTAGGTTCAATTCCCAGCCAGTGCATCTCAGATGCAGCCACCACCCTTCTCTCAGTGAAGCCTCGCACGTTGCTATGATGCTTAACAGGTTTTAGCTGCGCTTCCAGTCTAAGACAGACTAGGAAAAAAGGCCTGGTGATCTACTTCTGAAAATCAGCCAGTGAAAACCCTATGGATCACAGAAGTCCGATCCTTTTATACATGAGGTCACCGTGAGTTGGAGGCCTACTTGATGGCAGCTAATAACAACACCAGTGCCCCATTACCTCGGGGTCCTGCTAAATGACCAAAGTCAGTTAATTCAAGCTGTTAGTGGAAAAGAGTGTTAACTCCAGAGGAGACGTGGAGAAAATCTACACTTGACCTCTCGGTTTTAAACTTGCAAGCAATGCCCATTTTTCTTTGTAATGAATTATTTTCCCTTTTATTTCCATAAAAATTAGTAGCACTTAAAAAATTATATACGCCTCATTAAATTCTACACAGCTAAGCTCACATTTAGGAGGCATTGCCAGGAAATCTTGCCTTTAGGAAAGCAAGTAATGAGCTGTCAAAAAGTCAACAATTACCTAATTGCCCTGGGAAATACAGCAAAGTTGTAGCAGTTAGGCTACTGAGGAAAGATTTGGTTTGCCCAGGCTTTCTGTAGCAACTTCTTCATCCAGTGGGAGAAACTGCCGGTAAAGGAAGAAGGACAATTTACATGCTATAGCAAGGCTAATCTGCCCCGTGTCTTAGTCACAGCCTGCCTACTTGAGACATCCTGGGAAATCCCTTTTTTGAAGAGAAGAAAAGTTGAAATTGCAGTTGCTGTGCTTATAATCTTATTCTGTGTAGTTCACACGGTCACTTCTGTTCATTTTTAATGAAAAATTATGCTGTTATTTTCTACCATGAATTAACTTTGTTTTTTATTATTTTTTTAATTTTGTATATTTGGTCTTACCCTAAAAGACATCATAAGAGACATTTTTTTTCCTCTTTTTTTTTTCTGCGTTCCAAGACTCCAGAAAAAACAGCTTCCCTGGCACATTTTGTACAAGGCACAACTAGAATGAGTGATGCAGAAAGTTCTACGGAGCCTGCAGAGGTAAGATCACGTTTGTGGGGGATGAATTGACCGTATCTAGCATGGATAGCACTTCTAATAGTCAGTTAGGAAACAGTAACAGTAGACAATGACTAGTTTGCTTTCTTTAGCTAAGAACGGCTCTATATTTTTGACAAATGTTATTTAAAGAAGAAGTATCTGGGCGATCAGTACATTGAACATCTCTACACTACTTTTCTTCTGTTATAAAATGAGAGCATAAATCCTCTATTAATTCCTTTCAGGTCCCAAATTCCATGAGTTCCATATTTTGCTTTTGATTTAGAGAGATTTGGTAAAATATAAGACTTAAAAAAAAATAATGTATTGGAGTGATTAGAAATAGAACATGTTAGAGCAACTGAATGTCTATAGTAAAATATTTACATATACATAATTAATATCATAGGTTCTGTTCAATTACGGCCTCCTAGTAGATTCGGGACAGAATAGATACTTATTGATTGATTGAAGTAATGAATAAATGAATGAATGAAAATACTTTCTTAAAGTCTCCTAGAGATGACTGAGGTATAATGGGAAAGTAAGTAAAACTTATCTGTTCAATTAAGTATTTAATTTGGCAATGCCGGAACTTGAATATCTTGAAAGTTGTTACGGGTGATATGGTAAATGAGAAAAAAACAATGCTTAGATATTTTTATATGGATTATACTTTTTAGAGAATAATTGTTCTATAACCGAGCCCATAGAATGAATGACTAAAACTCTTTGTATTTATTGCAATTATCAGATGTCTTAATTAGCAACTGGATTGGAAAGCAAATACAAATGAAAAGTTCTCTCAAAATCTTTGTATTTAATTGATTTTGCTTCATTTTAATATACATCTAAGACATATGAACCATGCTACCATGTTGAGTAACTTCCAGAGAAACCCCTGGTGATATATTTATGGATTACAAGCGATTCGTATTCACTGTGCTTTCTATCCTTTTTCCTCTTACCTTTGAAACTTCTGTGTTTCAAAAATTAGTACTTCTCCAGTTGCAAATAGATTCTCTTTCAGATTTAGAAACTAGTTTTTCAGTAACTTTTAATCATAAAATAAAAACCTAGGGTCAAAATATTTGATCATTTTTTTGGAGAAAATTATTGAAGGTAGAAAAAGAAATTCTAACAAGTGTATACAAATAGTTGCTGGTCATAGATTTTGCCAACTTCACAAAAAAAGAAGAGACTTTTTGAGGGCTAAAAATTCATAGTCCTTATGGAACGGGGGATCTTGACCTTTAGTGTGAATCATAATAACCTGGGAAATAGGTTTAAAATAGAGGTATTCTGGCTCCACCCTCAACAATTCTGATTCAGTGTTCCTAGCAAGATCCTGGGCAAAGTGGTTAAGAATTCGGTTGCTAATCAAAAAGGTCGGCAGTTCGAATCCACCAGTCTTTCCTTGGAAGCTCTGTGGGGCAGTTCTACTCTGTCCTATATGGTCGCTATGAGTCGAAATCGACTCGATGGCAATGGGTTTGGTTTTGGTTTATGGTGACTCTGATGCACTCTTGTGGTGAGAAGCACAGGTCTAGAATTCAGTCTCATTGCATCTTCTGCTTTGCTGGACTCAGGACGCGCCAAGTAGGGTTGGGTGACAGCATTTTCCAGATCAAAGATGCCTAATGTTTAGTCTGTTCTGATGCAGAAAGGGTCCACTCTCTAGGAAGTCCACCCCCTAAAAAAGGGAAAACCCAATTACAGGGCCCAGTGTACTTGTCACCTGGGTTTTGATGCCACCCTTGGCACTCAGCCAAACCAGATTCATAAGGTCAGGAGCAAATATGATCATCTGAATTTACTGACCCACTGAGTAATGTCTCTTTTAAAAAGTGGTCTTAATTATGCACTGGGTCTAAACAGAAGGAAGCTAAGAAAACTAAGCACTAACATCTATAAAAACCAAAAACCCATTGCCGTCAAGTCAATTTCAACTCATAGCAGCCCTATAGGACAGAGTAGAACTGCCCCATGGTTTCCAAGGAGCACCTGGTGGATTTGAACTGGCGACCTTTTGGTTAGCAAACATAGCTCTTAACCACGATACCACCAGGGTTTCTGCTAACATCTACAGAGATGTAAAATATCATCAAATCCTAAAAAAGTTGAGATATAGGTAAATAGAGAAATGATAGAAAAATACAGTGTTATAAACGATGTCTAATGAAAAAAGTCCTGAAATCCCACGATGATTGCAAAAGAGTTAGTTCCTATAAAAGTTTCTGGCAAAGACCAACATGTTTTGAAAATATTTCTTAATTGTTTAAGAATATCTTTAAGCAATACGTGGTCAACAGTCAGTATTGAGTCTGAAACTGTATAGCAGATGCAGGGACTACCCTCCTCACCCCATTCACGACATTGCGTATAGGAAATCGAGATGAGATGGTAACGAGAGTTGCAATAGAGAAAACAGTCCCTTACTTAAGTGAACTTTGCTGGAGGTGGACTTAGACAGATGGGAAGCCAAGTTTGAAGAGCTTTTGTGCTTTTTTAAATGAACACATCCACCTCTAAAAATAAAAAGCTGCTTAACTTTTTTCATTATGCCAATGATTATCAATCTAAATGTGTGACCTAGTGGCTTAATTCAAAGGGTTGGTTAAAATTACACAGTATGGATAAATCTACATCCACCTCGGTAACTATACTTGTGTCGTGGTCTATGATGTAGCTAACTGATTGTAGCTTTAGAATCAATTTACCTTGTTTTAGCTGCTACGTGTTCTTTTTTTGTCTTGTTGGTTCTGTCACTCCTCTGACTTCTGCCAGGGCTGCTATTCAGAATCTTACTGGCAACATGGGCACATCTGCAAAGATGAGTTTACAGAAGAGTTTACTACGTACATACACAAAATGTATCCTGAAACATACCTGACTTCTATAAGCTATTATACTGTGACATGTCTTTTTTTTAAAAAAAAAAAAAAAAAGACTTGAAATCCAAATTCATGAAATTCTAATTTTTGGGCCTGTTATAAAGAGAAATTTATAATTTGTTAAAGAATTATTTGGTAATTAATTCATATATAATAGTCTAAAATATAATATAAAAATGATTTATCAACAGGTTTCTATGAAAGACTTGTGGTGTGAAGATTGATACTGCTAGAATCTGATATTTTTATAAAACACAGCATTAGAGTCGATCAAATGCTTGGGATTTGTGAAGAACTGTGTATCTCCTGTTTCTTTGGGGGGCTATTTTACTTCAATGTCCTTTTTTTTTTTTCAAGTGTGCTCAATCATCAAGAAGAAAGAACTTGACAAATTCTCTTGAACAAAAGATAAGGTGCTTGGAAAAGCAGAGAAAAGAGGTAATTTAGTTTAAGCCACGTGTCACGGATTAATGCTGAGCATAAAATAGAAAATGTATTACCTAGTGTTTGTCATTTTTCTTATTGGCTCATAGTATTTATCTCCAGCATATACTGGATTGTATTTTCTTAAGGGCAAATGCTTTATTGTTATTCACCTATGTGTCTTTTACTCAGTCTTTTCAGTGTTTGTGCAATGATGAATGAGAAATGACAAAGTGATGTGTCCCGGTAATTATAATCCTAATTTCCTCAATACTTGGATGTTTCCGTCACGTGGACCAAGTGAGATTATCACCTGTACACTTTAGACCTGGCAACTTGACACACCTTGAAACTCAAACTGTCAAAGGTTTTAAAGTACAGTTGACTTAAGGCACAATGCCCTCATGAGGTGTGCACAGGAGTTAAGAAAGACTATCATAAAAAATGTTCATTTCTAAGGAATTAATGAGAATATGATGGATAGTCTTCTAAATGAGCTGTGTTTTTCTGTCTAGTGAATGTTAAAAACTCTTCACTCTTTTTTGACAGGGGAATAGGTGGGAAGTATAACAATTTAAGCACTGTGTACGTTAGCCATTTTGTAATTCCTTTTCTAAACCTTTCTATGTCCTAACAGCCTTCAAGTTCTCTTCTACGGTGTCTTTATTTCTCTTGGATATTGCACAGAATATAGTGATATGGAAAATTACTGAACTATAACACAGTAATGTTACTATAGTATAGAAATGTTAATCCATAAGATTCCAACTGATCAAATATCTTCACATAATAGAATTGTATGGTCTTATACTAAATATCCATATCTCTTTCCAGCATAAGCATTATTACCTCGTTAACTACCACTCCAAATTAGGTATTTTGGTTTTTAATTAGAAGCAAAACTTTCTTTTTTTTTTTAATCATCATGACTATCTTCTGGGTATTTTTTCTATATGGATAAATGTTTGAATTTCTCTTAATGTAGAAAGTTGCAGAACTTCCACTATAAGAGGACAAAGACATAGGCCACAATGTTGTTTCTTATAGTTGACACGTAGAGTTGACACGTAGTTTTAACACCTTCAAATTGTTGGCAGCCTAAAATATTTCTGAATCTGGTCTTGTGACAAAGCTTTTATTCCGTGAAAATGTGTACTTCCCAAAAGGTGATACTATCCATTAGTGGAATATATATTACAAATCATGTGTTAATTTAAAAAGTACATTATTGCAAAAGCACAAATATAAGCAAATGCTTATCAGTTAATGGAGTATGGAATCTGGTAGTATAAACTCTGTTTTTAAAAACTAGAAAAAAATACTTCATTATAATAATAAAGTAAGCACTTAGAAAATTATGTAAGTATCTAGAAAACCACCCTTCCTATAGCAATAAATCTTATAGAAAACCATTAATACTTCAAAATTTTCACCAGATTCCGGCTGGATTAAATAAAGAAGGTGAAAATTCAAATAACTAAGAATGTTAAAAATCGCTGATGAACTGTTTAGCTGACTAGTCAAGGTATACCCAAGACTTAAATGTTTTTTCATATGTGATCCAGTTAAATCCAATTAAATCATCCTCAGCCCAACCAGATTTTCCTGGGAAAAGTTCTGTCTTCACCCACAGTTTCCAAAAAACAAAAAGATTTTGACCAAATTTCCAAATGGACATAAATCCTTTATTGATTCACCTAACTTTAATAATTTCAGCTCCTGGAAGTTAACCAGCAATGGGATCACCAATTTAGAAGTATGAAAACGTTATATGAAAGAAAGGTAAACACCTCCCTCTGTTTCAAACTTGCTTTTAATCAGTAATCCTGGTGGGGCCAAGTGTGTGAAGACTCATTGATTTAGCTGCACAAGATTTGTGGATATTCAACTGTTGAGAAATGAGGGCAGGGGGTGCTGAGTGCGTTATCCACCTCTTGGTACTGAAGATTAATGAACAGTGTAGATGATATGTCTTGAGCACCGCTAAAGAAAGGTGCTAAAAATAGCCTGCAGCAATAGCTCGAGAGTTCTGCACATTTCTCGTGCCCCACAGAGATTTCCTGCCCTCTGCTTTGTTGCTAGCAGTCACAAATATACAAGATTACATAAAAGGTGAGGGGTAGTTTATATTTCATACTACTTTATCCAAAACTAGCTCTCCAATTCTGTAACTAGATACAAAGAAAAAAAAAAAAAAAAAACAACACTGCCTTTGAGTTGATTTGGACGCATAGCAACCCCATAGGACAGAGTAGAACTGCTCATAGGGTTTCCAAGGCTGTAAATCTTTACGGATGGCATAAGCTATTTCCACAGATAAAGACTCAAAAAATGGTAATAGTGAAAGTGTGAGAGAAAGTGGGGCATCCCCTCTTCTCTCGAAAGTGTGTTTGCTGAAGACGCTTTTGCTTCCGCGAGAAAAGACCTTTTTGGAGCAAATATTCCTTATTAGGTCAAAGTCTGTTTATTATTTTAAATCATTCTATCGTCAAAAAAAGAAAGTAAATTCCCTTAAATCATTCAGAATTCAGACGCTTGACCACAAGTGAGTAATACAGCAGCATTGCTCTCTTCTTCCCCATTTTGATGCTCAGAAGTATTAAAAAAGGTGCAGGAGAATGTTCCCCTACCAGGGCCATGATGATCACGCTGCCTTCCGTTATTTAATCTGGGGCAGATTGGGTCTCCAGATTTCAAACGCTGTGTTTTCAGAGAGAATGTTTACATAGCCTTCCCCAATGGCTTGCAGCAGTGTGAAGATTTGGCATTGACGACAGATTTAATTACCATCAGTAAAGAAATGCTTTTCTCACTGAATAGTTGTCACTCTGACATCTAACTTGGCATCTAGCAAGTAGGTCAAGCGCTGCAGGTTACTGAGGCGTTAAGACCCTGTTTTTCTCTGGCCCAGGCGTGTTCAACCTAGCCCCTCACTGCCCTTTCCAGATCTTGCAAGGCACATCTTGAGATCTGAAGACAGAATAACAAGCCTAGAGGTCCTCCTATCTAAGGATTAAGTCTTGATTCCCTCAGAAGTGGTGTGTTTTGAATAAAGAAGGGAAGAGCAGGGGGCTGTTTTGGTTGCAAGGTGTTTGGTTTTCCCTGGTCCCCAAAGCTCCGTTTTAAAGGCGAATATCCTGATCTATGTGAGAAGGAAAGCCTGTTCTGGGGGACATCCAGGAATGGGGCGTTTCTGTCCCCAAGTGCATAGGCCGGGAATAAATCCAGGGATGTGTGAACTTTGGAAGAGGTGTCTGCAACTGTGAATGACTTCCTCAGATCGCAGAGCTGAAAACGAAACTGGACGCGTCAGAACGGTTCCTCAGCAAGCTGGAGAAGGAGCGGCATCGGTGTCAGCGAGAGAGCGACAGGCAGCGCGACCTGACCCGGGACCAGCTGCAGCGGGAACAGGTGGGAGGGGCTCAGGATTTGATTAAAAGCAGGGAGGTGGTTTCCTGTTAACTAACGAGCTACCGTTTTTACTCAAATCAGACTCACAGATGAGCGTGACCGATGTGGGAGGGTGTATGGGTTGCGCAAGAGCCACAAATAAGGGCCACTTCTCTGGAAACCTGGAATAAGAAGGAAGAAGATACCCTGCTCTCTTCCTCCTTTGCTGCACAAATCGACATGCAGCAATTTGTCAGGCCCTACCAGGAGTGTTCAAGCGCTGGGCTGTTAACCTAAAGATGGAGGTTCCAACTCACTGGAAAGACCTGGCAACCCGCTCCCCTAAAGATTAAACACCTCCCACCCCTGCCGTGGAGTTGATTCCGACTGATAGTGACCCTGTAGGATAGAGTAGAGCTGCCCCATAGGGTTTCCAAGGCTGTAATCTTTATAGAAGCCGACTGCTATATCTTTCTTCTGCCCAGAGCGTCTGGTGGGTTCGAACCACCCACCTTTTGGTTAGCAGTGGAGCCCTTAACCACTGCACCACCAGGAATCCTCTCCCTAAAGATTACAACGTAGGAAACCCTATGGGGTGGTTCTACTCTGTCATATAGGGACACTATGAGTAGAAATCGACTGAACAGCACTGGGCAGCACAAAACAGAAGCTAGGAAAGAGAGGACCCATCTGTAGATTTGGTGACATCCCTCTAGAACCATTTCAGCCTTGGAGAAAATTAATTTTTTTCTTGAATTGTTATTCGATTTTTTTAAAGAATGTTTGTTCAAAACGAAAAACCAAACTTGTTGCCATAGAGTGTATGCCGACTCACAGCGACCCTATAGAATTTACAGAATGCTTCTTACTAGTGTTTAATAATAACAGTGAGACAATACCTTGCATTCGTGCAGTAGATTTTCAGTTTAGAGAGAACTTTACAAATAGATATTTGTTTTGTAATCATAAAAAAAGACATTTTAAAAAGTACTTCAACTTCATTGTCTCATTTAACACTCTTAGCCCACCTGTGAGGAAGGTGTTATTTCCTCCATTTGAAGATGAGAAAACTGAGGTGAGGTTAGATGAGTAGTTGATAATGTCGTATTTGGGAAAATGGGATTTGAACCCAGTCTCCTGCTTACATGGTTCCATTAATTCCTGCTGAGCACTAGACTATTACAGCTAAGATGATGGTTTCTCCTAAGACAGACTTTTTCATCCTAGTTTTACTTTCAGTTATTGAACTTCATGGATTTTGTAGAAAATAGAAGGAAAACTTTAAACGCTAATGATCTCTCATTTTTTTTAGATATATTAAAAATAAGAACTGTAAATAGTCGCAGATGAAGTCATAGCAGTGATGTTGTGAGGCATGTGGCATTATTTTAAGACAAGCACGATTCGTAAGTCTGTGTCTTAAATCCAGTGAAGACAATGCCAGTCCAGGTTTTCCTACCTTGCCATAGATGTCTTTGTCACAGTGAGTCAGAGAAAACAACGTTTAGCAACTCCCTTTCTGCCATATTGCAGTCACTTCCTTTTCTATTTTCAACCTGACCAGGAATCTTAGTATTTTCCCTTCCTAACTGCAGGACCATTTTCTAATTAAAATTGGATTCTTTTAAATTATGCTAAGTTAGGAAATAATTGGTTCATCTTCTATGTGCATAAGCCCATTCTATTTAAATAGAAGCAAATAGAAATATTTTCACTTTTCAAAAAATGAATTATGTAAAGTAGATTTCTTAAATTTAATAATTGTATTCAGAAATATCTATTATTGAAATGACATACTTTAACACCTATATTAGCTACTTTCTCGTCCTGATTTACCTAAACCCTGCAATATTTATTTTATTAGGTTAAAATATCAATCTCATTAATCATCAAAGAATTCTATTCACCCCACACAAAGTTACTCTCTGGAATATGAAATTTGGAGAAGGAAGACAGATTTTGTCTGAATCCAGAGCCTGTTAGGTTCTAAGCAATTGACCTGGCTTCCATTATTTAAAACCCTGGGCCTTGTGGTGCTGATTTAAAACATGGGTGAATGATGGCAGTTGGGCTACTTGATTTCTACTTTTCAAAAATAATAATCACGGTAATATAATGGTAAGAATACTTATCTGCAGTGAATGGTCTTTTTTGCCTGGAATTTAATCCTTTCCTCTCTCCAGTGCTCAAGAATGCAGAATTGGGCTTTGAGAAATTTATTATTGTTTTGTTGCAATAACACATTTTTTTAGGATGTTCACAGTTTTCTCAGTTATCTAGTGCTGCTATAACAGAAATACCACAAGTGGGTGGCTTTAAGAACAGAAATTTATTTTCTCATAGTTTAGGAGGCTAGAAGACCAAATTCAGGGCCCCGGCTCTAGGGCAAGGCTCCTGTGTCTGCTCTGGCGGGAGATCCTTGTCCCTTTTCAGCTTCTTTTCCTAGGTTCTTCGGTGATCCTGTGGCGTGTATCTCCCCATCCCCTTCTGCTTGCTTACTTAACTGCTTAATCTCCTTCTTTATATC
>NW_004444258.1:266000-315493 GCF_000243295.1 Trichechus manatus latirostris
TTTGATCCTTGAAAGTGAGGATTGGGGATTTTGATACCATCTTCTGTGTCACAAAACTTCTGAGAAGTAGTACTAACGGTAAAATAAAGATTTCTTAAATCCCTGTCCTCCACCAAAAGAATATTACTCTAATGGAATGCCTAGTGAGAATATACCAAGTCCTGTTTTTATTGAATTTCAGAAGGAAGTACAACATCTGCCAGCAGCAGCTGATGTATCAGGATTCTGTCCTGTCCTCTCATCTGTATTTTGTTGAATTTGATTTTGTTTTCTTGCTCTTTGCTTTAGAAAGAAAAGGAAAGCCTAAATGAAGAATTACATGAATTGAAGAAAGAGAATAAGCTTTTGAAGGAAAAAAATGTTCTTGCAAGCAAGAAGAAGGAACGTTATGAATGTGAAATAAAACGCCTCAATAAGGTATCAGGCCATGTCAAGCATGGGAGGTGCAAATGAGAGTCTCTGGGTAAAGAGTACACTCCTTACTGAGAGTCAACAAAGTCTGCACTGCACCAGCACTCAGCCTTTGGGGCTTGCAGGTGGTGGTCTTCTGTAATTTCTGTCTGCATCTTTCAGCCACATTGGGCTGAGGAGGCTTTAGGCAAAGCATGTTCCCGCACAGAATCAGCTTGAAAAAGAGGAGTGCGGAGAAATTATAGAAGACAGTAAGCAGCATTGTTGTAGTTAGAAGGAACCACAGAAAGTGGGTGTTTGCGAACAATAACGTATCTCTTGGTTGACCACAAAAGCTTCCTGAGGAAACAAGCTGCTCTTTAAAACTATCACTACAGAACTGGGCATGATGCAGGCTATATGGAAGCATGGTAAATGTCAAACCCAAAGCTGAGAAGGTGGCCTTCCGAGGAATAATGGGGTGGGGAGGGTTGGCAGGAGAAAAATGCAAGTGGTTTAATACCTTTGCTCTGACTTAACTGTGAACTGGAAGTCTCTGGTAGTGCAAACAATTAAGGCAATCTAACCAAAACCCTTAGCCGGCTAGTCGATTATGACTCATAGCGACCCTATAGGACAGAGTAGAACTGCCCTATAGGGTTTCCAAGGAGCAGCTGGTAGATTCGAATTGCCAGCCTTTTGGTTAGCAGCTGAGCTCTTAACCACTGCCCCACCAGGCCTCCATTACGGCAATCTACTTCTGAAAAATCAGCCATTGGAAACTCTATGGAGCGCAGTTCTACTCTGACACATATGGGGTCACCATGAGTTGGAATTGAGTCAGTGGCCACTGGTATCTGTGAACTGTCACAAAAGGATGACAACGTGTATGTGTGTGTTATTGTTTGTTACTGTCGTTCTACGGACTAATGACTTAATTTGCTTGAGGAAGCAATGGCTGTCTTGTTCAGGGAAAAATTTTCATCCTTTGCTGCAACCTTTTCCAAGAGCCAAGTCATATGTGGGACATAGGGAAAAGGCTAGCATATGGTTGGGTTGAGAAGGTCTGCATCTTTCCAGCTAGACATTTCTTTGCCAAAGAAACAGAAATTGTCTTCTAAAATAAGGGTAGGTGATTGACTGGGCTTCCTGTGTAAACTATGGTTGTAGTTAACTAACATCTAGAGAGTGCCTTTTAAAGATCCCCGAAGTGTGAAGTATGTGCCAGTGTAGCTGATATGGTGCTTGACGAACAGTGATGTTATATTTACTCTGTTTGCGGTTCGAGTTATTCTTCAAGAGAAAATGGGAAAGTGGTGATTGACTTCCTAAATAATGTACTTCTCTATCCTCTGAGATAGAAAAACAATGTTCTAATATGCAAATATGTATCTTTATCCTTTTTTCCCTGCTGGAAAATCCTCCACAGATGAATTAGAGGAACTAAGGATAATTGAGGTGATATTTGAAATTTCTCCCATTTTTGATGTATTGTTATAAGTTTCCTTACATTCTCTAGTTTGCCTCCCTAAATGTGGGCTAGCCACAGGTTAGGACAGCCACGAATTCAGGTTTTCACTGTGTCCATGTGCACACTTCATTTTTGTGTGTTTGTATTTATTTAAAAAAAAAAAAAGTTGCTGTTAAATCAGTTCCGACTCATGAAAACCCTGTGTGTGTCAAAGTATAAGTTTGCTCCATAGGGTTTTGGATACTGATTTTTCAAAAGTAGATCGCCAGGCCTTTCTTCTGAGGCACCTCTGGGTGGACGCAAACTACCAGCCTTTCACTTAGCAGCGAGGGCTTAACCATTTATGCCACCCAGGGAAAAGTTAGAAAAATGCTAATTTTACAATTCTAGTGATTATAATCATAAAATCGCAATGAGAAAAATTAATTTGACTAAAAGGCAAGTATTTACACAGATGTCACCTTCTGAAAGAAAACTTTTCTGACTATCCTAATTAAAATTGCACGCTCACCCCTGGTATTTCCTGCTTTATTTTTTTCCTCAGGAGTTATTACTGTCTAATATACATTCAATGTCTCACATTTATTTATCTTATTGTTTTCTATCTCCCAATCTTAACTGTAAGCTCCATGACGGTAGAACTTTTGCCGTGCTGACTTCTCTATTAGGCGTAGTAAACACAGTGCCCGTTGTTGACCTTGGTAGTTACTGCGAGTCGATTCCGACTCATGCAGGGCCTAAGGCCCACAATAATTTTAGGGGTCTTTGAAAACATTTTAATTTCTTTAAAATCAGAAAAAAAAAAAGGGGAAATTTTAAGTTGGAGAAAATGTTTTAATACGTAATATTAATATAAACATCTTTATAACCATGCAGTAGTAAAATATAATTTAGTATCTATTTTTTATGGAGGAAGAGGCCCACAAAGGCAACAGTCAATGGGATTTTTCTGTTTTGTTCACTGCTGTACCCCAGGTGCCTAGAGCAGGGCCTTGCTTATAGTAAGTACTTAAATATATGTTAAATGAATGGATGGATAAATAAATGATAGAGTAAATGAATATAATTAGCTAATACATAGTATGTTCAATAGCCAGTTCTGGACCTGAGATTCATGCTTTACCAGACATAATATATTATTTATGACTAGTGAGGAAAAAGTAAAAGAGTGCTTAAGGCCAAAAAGAATTCATTCCTCACATCTGTACCTTAACCTGTCATTTAAAAACATAGATATAAGGTGAGGAGTTATGAAAAGAGATTTTTTTTTTCCTCATCTAGCACATGTATTAGTGCTTAGTGAAATGTGAGAAATTCTTCTTCTCTTTTACTTTGTGTATTTTTCTTTTCTTTTTTAACCTCTGTAACAAATAGAAGTGACCCACAATGTTCATTTGGGTGGCTGATTGTATACAACATTCTCTCACAGCATGGAATTTGGGGCCCACCCTACTTGCACAAGCTCACTGCCTGCTGACCCATTCAGTCTGGAAATTTGTAACATGTCAGTTTAGTAATTAACATATGGTTTTCAGAAGTTCACACAACTCCATCTCTGTCTCTGTACGCAAGTTAACTTTTTATTTGCTTTGAAGAAAGTACCCAAGAGCATTGTTTTCATCAAGTTCTTGAAGAGAAGCCAGATGTTTAACCACAGTGAGAGAAATTACCTGAGACTAGTCAGCTAGTGCCACCCATGGGCAAAGCTGATTTGTCTGACATCTCCTCATTGTGAGAGAGGTAGATCTGTTTAGTATATGTGTGCAGATAGCAGAGAACTATTCTAGAATATGTTACAGGTGTTCGTTCAAGGAAGTTGGAAAACCCCAAAATGAAATGAGTGTCTATTAGACTCACCTTCCATTTATGACTCATTTGCGAAATTTCTAGAAGCCTGAATAACATGAAAGGTACACCAGGAAATTCAAATAGAATGAGACCCACAAAAATAATCTATTCATAGGTGAAGAAACCAACATATTTGATTGTCTTTATTCCTTTGGTGCACTCCACCCTAGATTCTTCCTACTACAATTAACACACCTAAAAAAAATCTGTTATGACACTTCCTAGAACTATGTAGGTTAACAACAAATTCTAACAAAGCACAAACCATTAAACAACTTTCACTGTTTCTTTAAATTCTTCCTGGAAAGGGGGGAAAAAAAGTTCCTGCTTCTCTTACAACTTCCTGAACAATGATATCACTGTCAGACGAGACAGTACTGTAGATTCTAGGACATTCTGTTAGGAAATTCCCATTCTACTCACCCAAGCTCAAGACCATAATTTTGCTTTTCTTCTCCTATCTTTATAACCATATTGTACAGTAATGTAGGGGAATGAGTTACTAGTAGTACCACTCAGTGGACTGCACAGAAGCTAAAGAAAAACTCACTGAGGAAGTTAATTCTTCCTAGAGCTTTGAACATGGAACTTTTCTATCTCTACAGAGAAGTCATTTGATAATGAGCAAGTAGTCATACTGTAGGCTCTGAGGCCACACCATGGTGAGGTGTTTCCTGTCACAATTTCTGGAAGCCATTTTATTGAATTTGTTGTGAACAAGGGTTCTTCAGAATATAGGCAATGAAATGTCTTTTGCATGATCTGACGAAGTATACTATCATGCAATCTAAGTGTCTTCCTGGAGGATCTAAGTGTCTCTTATTTCCTTCGCCTTCTCAGCCTATGATGAAATCATCAAGTTGTACTGGACATCAGGAAAGCAGGGAACCCTATCCACCCTGTACTGAGTTAATTGGATGCTTTGCTGTTGTTCTCAGGTGCCATCGAGTCGATTTTTGACTAACAGCGACCCCATGTGGCAGAGTAGAACTGCCCCATAGGATTTTCTAGGCTGTAATCTTTACGGGAGCAGATAGCCAGGTTTTTCTCCTGCAGAGCCACTGGGTGGGTTCAAACGACCAACCTTTTGGTAAGCAGCTGAGCATTGCGCCGCCGGGGATCCTTAATGGATGCTTTAATGGAGCATAAATATGACTGGTTAGGCAAAAGAATGGGATGCCGAAGGAGGACAGGGCAGAAGAGAAACAAACAGATCTGACAGATCAGTGTGTCTGCATAGATTCCCATTTCTGTTGGCTTCTCTCTCTTCTAATGATGGAATGGTATGATTAGATGGCAGAGGATGATACAAAGTGTTGTCTGGGACCAGCAGCATCAGCTTCTTAGAAATTCAGATCCTCAGGCCCTATCCTAGACCTACTGATTCAGAACCTCTGGGGGCAGTGCCCTGGGATGGGTGTGTTTACTAGTTCTCCGGGTGATTGTGATGCTCACTGAAGTTTGAGGATCCTTGTCAGAGTATATATGTGATTGAAGCAGAGAATCTGGATAAAGTCTATAGATGTGTTTTCCTTTCATAATTAGGTGGGGGTGGGGGAGGTAGTCCAACATCAAAGCCCTCCTATATAACAATGGGGGGTGAATAACTTAAGCGTTTTTATGGAGAAAAGACAGAGATTCCAAGAAAAGAATATATATGCTAGAAAAATCAGAGAGAAGAATGTTATTCAGTCATTTGAATCAGCATTAAAAATGAAGTCATTCTACCTTGCTGTGCATTTGAGACAGTGGCTGTAACAATTACAGAGGAATGCATATGATACGGTAAATCTTAGATCAACCGTGTGTTTCTCTCACATGTTAGGCTCTTCAGGATGCCTTGCAGATCGAGTGTTCTTCGTTTTCTGAGGACTATTTGGGGAAGTCGGAAATGAGGTGCAGCCACGAAGAGATGAGGACACAAATGGAAGTTCTCAAACATCAGGTGAGAAGTTGGATGTGGCATGATCATATGGAAAACATAGGGCCCATTGTTCATGCCTCTTTAGACATTTTTTAATGTCTTGCTGTTGAACACGTTTCAAAGATTCTTGCATTTATTTCAGTTAGAATTATCTAATTTTAAAGCTTGATGGAAAAATACAGATCAGCAAGTCCAACTCCTACATTATGTAAGAGGCAATTGAGCTTCACGTGAGTTACAAGTTTTGTCCAGGATCACAGAGTTAAAACAAGAGCATACTAATTAACATTTCAGTGAGATACTATTAGTACTTGGTCTAGAGACTTTCATACAGATGCAATTTATTTTGAAAATGCTATTACCTCAAACTCTGGACCTTTTAAAAGAATGGTGGGTGCCCTAGAAGCAGGGCTGTGATTCTGCAGCTGCCAACCTCTGGGCCTTTGAACAATGAGGACAGCTGTAAAAGAAATGCTCTGCAATGATTATCATCACCGAAGATCTAGGTCTGCTCAGCTACCCCCACATATGGATGGCACCACCTACCAATTTATTGATGCTCAGCAGCCTCCCCTCCACACTAACTCAACCTCACCCACTGCTGCCAAGTGGACAGCAAGGGAAATGATGCAGATTCTCTGCAGCTTCTGCATGTATTAGCAACAGAGAGTTGTGGGGCTATAAACAAAAAAAAACAAACCTGTTGCCATCCAGTCAGTTACCCTATGGTGACCCTATGTGTTACAGCGTAGAACTGAGCTCCATAGGGTTTTCTTGGCTGTAATCTTTACCGAAGAGGTTCACTAGGTCTTTCTTCTGTGGAGCTACTGGGTAGATTCAGCTGCCAACCTGTAGGCAAACTGCTTGTAGCACCCAAGGACCTTGGGGGCTATAGCACTGCCTCAACTTAAAGACAAAACAAAACAAAAAATCTATGGTCCTTGGTGTGTTACAGAGTGGAACTGGGTCTGAATTTAATTCAGCCAGCTTAGCTGGAGTTCCTTTAGCTGAGGAGTCACCCATGCATATCACTTATCTTTTCCTGTGAGAGGTTAAATGAACTAACGTAGGTAAAGGGCTGCAACAGTGCATTGCAATATTGATAAACCCAGGATACACATATGAATCTCAATCATATATGAATCTCAATCCCTGAAGAACACCTTGTCAGTTACATGTTAGGGGGTGGGAGCAAGAGTATCCTAGAACAAAGAGCTGGAAAGTGTTGTTCTGATGTCCTTGGATATGATTTGTTGGCTGATTTGCTCCAAGCAAGCATCAATTACAAGATTTGTTGGATGTATCAAGCAATTCTGTTATTATTTTTGTTATGTACTTTGCTGTTATAACGTCAAAGGACATAACCTATTTGTAAATAAGCCTAAATAATTGAGAGCACGTGATGACAAAGTTGGGTTGTTTATTTTGCCAACCCTATCTGAATAATCTGAGTAGCCTTGGTGGTATAGTGTTTAAGCACTCAGCAGCTACCAAACGGTGAGCGATTGGGACCCACCAGCTGCTCCCCAGGAGAAAGATGTGGCAGTCTGCTTCTGTAAAGACTTACAGCATTAGAAACTGTCTGGGCCAGTTCTACTGACCCTTTCACATAGGGTCACTATGAGTTGGAATCAACTGGGCGGTAATGGTTAAAAAAAGTCTGAATAATCTGCTTCATTACATTCCAGATTAAATATATAGCTTAAAAATAAACCCGTGAAGAGGAGCAGAGTAATAATTCAGTTTTAAAGCTCGGCCAGATTCGCAACCCTTAGAGCACTTGTGGTGTTAGCCAGGATTTTTCTATTAAAAAACCCCACTTGTGTCCAGACACTTGAGTCATCTTCGGTGCCCTCATATAATATGCACCACATGCAAGAGAATCACGCTTACACATGGCGTCCACAGTAATGGGTTAGCTCATATTCGATACAGACAGTGACAGGCATTCTTTATTTCACCGTCCCCCGAGGGAAGACCACAATCTAGCTCCTCGGTTTTGTCCGACTCTACTGCAGACTTTCTGCATACACATTTTAACTGCACACAAGTAACCACGTGCCTAGTGAAACACTAAAGGATTTAAATTCACCAAGAAACTGAGCTAGAATCTTGGCCCCCACCTGGCTAAAGTAGTGACATAGCCATCAGTACTGTGTTTGATAAAGAGTGCTCAGTTCTGATTGGTTGGGTTTCTCCCACTTAAAATGCCTCTGGAAATGGTTTACAGAGGATTAGTTTAACTGTGTCTGTAACTGACCCTCAGCTCTCAACCAAAATGTCAGCTATACTAGGTATATTTTCCTTGCAATGCTTCTTGTGAATAAAGCCTTAAAAATAAAACACGTATATCTGAATTTAAAGCTATATAAAAATGTTTAATTTCTTTCCCTTTTGCCTATTGCATTTTGTCCTATGATTATTCATTCAAAGTTGATAAGCATTAAGTTTTGCTACACTGTTGATGATTATCTTCGTTTCCTAGTGCTGCTATAACAGAAATACTCTATGTGGGTGGTGTTAATGAACAGAAATTTATTTTCTCACAGTTTAGGAAGCTAGAAGTCCAAATTCAGGGCACCAGCTTTAGGAGGAGGCTTTCTGTCTCTGTTGGCTCTGGGGAAAGGAAGGTCCTTGTCCCTTTTTAGCTTCTGTTTCTTGGTTCCTGGGTGATCTTCACGTGACTTGGTATCTATCTTCTCCCATCTATGCTTCCTTGCTTCGGTGCCTTATTTGCTGTTTTATATCTCAAAAGTGATTGGTTTAAAACACACTCTATGGATATGGCCTCCTTAACATAACAAAGAAAACTCTATTCCCAAATGGGATTATATCCACAGGTATAGAGGTTAGTATTCTAACATATATTTTAGGTAGACACAATTCAATGCATAACAGTGACAAAGGTGCAATATGCTTTAGTGTTAACAGACAAAAATCTAGCTTCTAGGTTGCAGGGTACTTACTTAAATCAGGGTCTTAGAGGAATTCGTTTGCTTCAGAGCAAACTTATTCTCTAAGTTTAATTTGTTTTCATGGCTTCACATGCCATTCTTCAAGCCATCAGTTCAATTAAACACAACAGGAACAATTAAATTTGTTTTTCTTTTTAGTTTGGTCACTTTTCAGGAATATTTGGAGTACCTCTAAAGAAGCATTGCACTAAAATAGTACTATATTTTCTCTTTTTATATAGTATATTCCCACAATTTCTTATAAAGAACAACCCTGGTGAATACCTGTTAACAACCATGCTTTGTCTTCCCACGTACATCAGCCTTTGTTTCTATTTTGTGCTCAACTCAGAATTCATATTTGGAAACTCCAGCATGTCAGTATTCAATGGCTTCATTTAAGAGCTCTTGTCAGTAAACTGTCCTTTAGAACATCAAGCAGTATTCATACATCAAAGCCTTGTGTTATGGATGGATGACTTGTTCCAAAACAGTGACACGTATATTAGGCAGGGAGTTCATCACAATAACGGGGTGTGCAGCAGAATGATGGGTAAGAGGAATTGTTTTTTCAAAATATGCACGTATTACTTTACTTCTGAGTTTCTGACACACGCTCAGGGAGGAAAAGGTTGCAAACTACCACTCTAAACAAAGTGAAAGATAAAAATCAAAGTCATACATGTCATGGGGTTGGTATCCAGTGTCACAAAACAATATGTGTACTGTTTAATGAGAAGCTAGTTTGTTCTGCAAACCTTCATCTAAAGTTCAATTTAAAAAAAAAAAAAAAGAATTCCTGTAAGTACATTTAAGCTTTCTTGGTGTACAAAAATTACAATTGTTTCATAATTGACACTATGGAGCAGTTCTGCTCTGCACACATGGTGTCGCCGTGAGTCGGAATAAAAAAAAATCAAAGTCGCACGTATCAGGATGGAGTCCCGCTATGAATCAGTATTTATGAAAAGAGGGTAAAATGCCTCAGATTGGAAAGACCTAGATACCATCCCTTCTGAAATCATTTAAGAATGGTTTAAGAGAAAAGGAAAGTTAGCAGTAACCATAAGCTGGTATTTCCTAGGTGCAAATATATGAAGAAGACTTCAAAAAGGAACGTTCAGACCGAGAAAGACTCAACCAAGAGAAAGAAGAGCTGCAGCAAATTAATCAAACGTCTCAATCCCAGTTGAACAGGCTGAATTCTCAGGTATAAGTCAAAACCAAACGATTTTTGCCAACACATGTGCATTTTATTTTTATTTTCTCATTTAAAAAAAAAAAAAACAGACTTTTTAGCTTCCTTTAATTGACATTGTAATTTTTGAGAGCTCGGCACCTGGGATGAAATCATTCCTAAACAAGGCTGTAAGGAGATGAAAATGATTGGAGGTTCCTTTTAACTGAAGTGGGTTAAGGAGTTACCCAAGAAACTGTGCATTCCAAGGACTTTTACAAAATCCAGTTCTTTTGATTTTTTTCTCATAATATTGATCTTGGTAGAATGGGATTTGAACTATATAGTACTCAAATTTAAACTCAAAACATTCCAGTACAGTGAAGTGGTTTCTAAATTCTTGTCATTTTCTTTGAAGGGCTATATTGGAATGTTCCTGTCTTCCAAAAGCATACATATTTCTAAATGCCGTGTGTATGTCTAGTGAAATCAAGAACTTCATTCAGTGGGTTCACAGATTTAATGTAACCAAAGCACCCTCAAGGAAACAAGATAATGTCAACCAGTTTGTTAGAATAGGATATATTAAATGCAAGCACACTAAAATTAAGTGAATAGAGTACATTAAAAGTAAACTCAGGAAGTAGTCACAATAAATAAATATTGATGTTAATGAAGGAAAATGTAGCTAACACAATTTTGGCTCACGAAAATAAAACAAACCACACAATTTGGGGTTTGAAATATTATGCAATGCTTTTCAGTAAATAGGAAATTATTGTGGGGCATGCTGTGGCTGATCTGTAGCTTCAAGAGTCTTAGTCTTTGAAGAAAACGTAAGCTCTCAGTCAACCTATTATCCCTGTTAGAAAGTTGATTGCAAATTAAATTTAATTTCTTCTCTGACATTTTTCTAAGTATCAACTTGGAAGTCCTAATTTCACATGGAAAAACTCTTTAGCAGAATAATTACCTATGTAGAAATTAGATGGAAAAAAAATTCTTAAAAGTTAATAAGATAATTTTCTGAAAATAATTCATGCAAACTATTCTATATAACAATGAGTGAGAAAATGATCTGATTTATTCTCTGGGAGGAAATCACTCTCTCAGATTTTCTTTCTTGTACACAAAGCTGTCTTAATTTTTTCAGATTGTCACTGTACAAGTTATTTTATTTCCCACCAAATTTTATTCATTCTAGTATATTAATTCAGATTGGAAAAAAATTGATGTCAAAGATTAGCAATATCCTTGCCATTACAGAAGTTTTAGTTCAACTTGGAACACAAATTCATACACTTAAGTTATAGAACTATAACTTAAGTGTAATTTTATTCCTGTGTCCTCTGTAATTTTTGATTGATGTCAACAAAATAAATGTATAGCTTAAGTACCAAAAAAAAAAAAACAAAAAAAAACCAAAGCGATTACTCTTGAGTGGATTCCAACTCATAGCGACCGTATAGGACAGAGTAGAACTGACTGATAGGGTTTCCAAGGCTATAATCTTTATGGGGCACCCAGGTAGCACAGTGGGTAAGAGCTTAGACTGCTAACCAAAAGGTCAACAGTTCAAATCCACCAGCTGCTCCTTGGAAACCCTACAGGGCAATTCTACTCTGTCACATAGGGTCACTATGAGTTGGAATTGACTCATTGGTAACAGATCTGGTTTTCTTTTTAATCTTTATGGAAGCAGATTACCATATCTTTCTCCCACAGAGCGGCTGGTGGGTTCAAACCACCGACTTTTCAGTTAGCGGTCAAGCGCTTTAATCACTGTACCTCTGGTATGGTATAATTGTGCTTATGGACTAAGTGCCAAGTAAAATTGATTATCTTAAAACTATCAAAAATTGTCTTTAAAATAACGATAATCCAATCATTTATTTTTCAAAAGGCTCGTTTACTCTGCTAACAGGATGATACAAATTCACAGAGATATGGTAGACGGTTTGATGATCTATGTTAAATGTACCAACAGTCAATTAAATGCCGTGATACGATAAAAAGAATTGGCATTATTTTATTTGAAAAGCGTATTATCTGTTGTCCAAGTGGACTTTTAAAAGGAATTTTCAGGTCGAATCATTCTGGCATTAGCTGCTTACATACCAGAGATTATTCATACTACCACTGAGGATTTTTTAAAACAAAGATACTCATAAAAGTGATGAAGTGAGAGACTGAGGGATAGGAGGAATTTAGGGGTAAAGACCCTGTTTTGTGCCTGTACTGACAGTCTGGGTGGTAAACTTGAGCAAGTTAATCAACATTTTTATGTCTCCCTTTTTTATTTATGGAGACTTGGTGGCAGTGGTTAAGAACGCGGCTGCCAGTCACAAGTTCAGCAGTTTGACTCCACCAGCAGCTCTTTGGAAACCCTATGGGGGCAGTTTTACTTTGTCTCACAGGGTCATTATGAGTCAGAATCGACTCAACAGCAGTGAGTTTGGTTTTTGGCTTTTTTTTAATCTATAAATGACAGAATTGGACTACATAATCCCCAAAATGTTCCTTATAACCCTAAAGCCTCTATGTCTCTAAAAATAAGTTACTTACCATCCATCAGTATACTAACCTGTAAAAGTATACACGATACCTATCTTACAGATTCACAAAGTTGTTCTCAGAGTTCAGTAAAAAAAAATGCGTCTCGCTCACATCATGGTTCACAGATACTATAACAAATGTTTAACGAATGACTTTAGTTTATTGAAAGGGAACACATTTAACTGTTTCATTTAGCTATATAATTAGCATGCTCCTTTCAGTTCACTGTAATCTAATCTTAATGCTTTCTTTTTGCAAGGAACTCTGCTAAGTGCTGTGAGGGAATACAACCTGGTCTTTGCTATTCTAGGGCTCACAGTGCAGTGAGGGAGACATATACACAGAACAGATCAAATTGTAAGAAGTCACATAGTAAATGTATAACGCTAAAAGGGAGGAATGAAGAAGGAGACAATCCTGATGGGTAGGACCTGGAACAGCATTATATCGGAGGGAACATTTGACCATGCCTTGTAGGGATGAGGAACATGGGAGGTAGGGATGATGTTACCATAACTAGAGAGTCAAAGAAGAACCCACTTTTTCTAGGTATATCAGGTGTGAGGGAAACCAGGGAAGGTGAGGAGGTGAGGTTGGGCCTTAAACAGTGAGAAGCTGTAAAACATAGCAGTGTAACCTTGAACAAGTTTCTCAGCATCTCCATGTCTCAGTTTCCTCATCTATAAAACGGACATAATAACATGAAGTATCATACGGGAGTGTTGGGAGAACTCAGTGAGTTATCATATGCAAATCACTTAGATTAGTATCTGGCCTGTAGTAAGTGACATACAACTTGTAAAATTTATCGTGGAAGTCTTTGAATGCCAGGCTGACCAATTCCAAATTCATTCAGTAAGCAGTGGAAGCTATTAAAAATATAAATATATCAACATAAAGCTGAGAATTATAACCGCCTCAACAAATTGAAGTGACAATTTAGAACTATTCAGTTTTCCAAACTTAATTTGGGCATTTCAAGATAGATTCACTACATATCTGGAAAAAACAAAATGTGGCCGCTTTTTTGGCATTACTGCTATCAGTGCTTCACCCCTTGGGCTTCTAAGTAGGTCACGGACAACTGGGGCAAGAGTAGCTTTGATACAAACCATTTGAAATCTTTTTTGATAAACAAATGCCTTTATTTTGTTCACAGATAAAAGCTTGTCAAATGGAGAAAGAAAAACTAGAAAAGCAATTAAAACAGGTAGGTGGATACTTACCTACGTTCACCAAGCCCTCTTATTATGGTTGAAATGTAACCTTTAGCTTCTACCCACACATCATTCCCATGTACAGCAGTTCCTCATAGTTTAAATTAAAGGCATATACAAACCCGGCTACAGAGGGCCTAGAAAAACTCATGCTTTTCATTATCAACTAAAACATCAGTAGATAGATAGTACATAGGAACCATCAAGTTCTCTCAACCAGAACAGTCATGATAAACGCATGTCTTGCAGAACATGTTACCAGTAGCACAAGCCTCGGTATGTGTTCACTCAAATGGAAATTTCTTCATAGACGCACAAACACCTGGGAAATACATGTCCCTGGTATTTCTTGTAGTAGCCTACACAATTTACAGTGGAAAAGTACATTCAGCACTTTTGCCTCTTTCAAGAAAATAAAATATCTTCTTGGGTATTGAGGCATTTTATCCCATTGGTTCTCTAGTAGTCTAAAAGAATATTATTTCTCTTCATTCCTAATTTCCTCCCTAGAAATGATTTAGTTATGCCATAGGAATCTCAGGCTGCCAATTTAAGAAAACTTATTTTATGGCTTACTGGATGGTTCTTCATAAATGAAAACCCTCTGTGAAGATAGCTAAGAAAATAAAGTTAGCTTCATATACCTTTCAACTGTTGCTAATTTCTTCAAAATGGAAAAATACATAATGTTGTCTACAAAGGTTATAGTTTCACCTTTTATAAAATTTGGCCAGTGAGCCTCATCTGAATCCATACAGAGTTTATAGTGACATGTGTCTTAGTTGGGGTTCTGTGGAGAAACAGGACCAGTGATATAGAGAGAGAGAGAGGGAGAGAGAGAGACAGGAGAGAGGGGGAGAGAGAGGAGAGAAGGAGAGAGAGAGATTTACTTCAGGGTATTGGGTCATCCGGCTGTAGGGGCTGGCAAGTCCAAAATCCATAGGTCAGGAAGCAGGCTGGAGACTTCTGCAGGCTTGTGTCCCAAGATCCATAGGTCAGGTGATGAGAAGAGTGCAGAGTAGCGAGAACGAGTAAGTTCTGCCAAAATATCTATTTATAGAGTGGAGGCAGATCACGCCTTAAGGAAGCTCCCCTTTCAACTGATAGATTGTTGGTGGTGGTGGTGTCATCGAGTCAATTTAGACTCTCATAGTGACCCCATGTGACAGCCCATAGGGTTTTCCTGGCTGTAATCTTTACAGAAACAGATCACTAGGTCTTTCTCCTGGGGGACCACTGGGTGGCTTCGAACCACTAACCTTTCAGTTAGTAGCTGAGCACTTAACCATTTGCTCCACCAGGGCTCCTACTGATTGATTACATTACATTATATTACATAATAGAAGACGAGTACATTACATTGCATTAGATTACATTATGGAACAGCAACTAGTCTAATATTTGGCCACACCACTGGGAACCATAGCCTAGCCAAGCTGACACATAAAATGAACCATCACAACATGCTTACTAGTTTGAATTAGAATTATTCCATGTTTAGGCTAAACCTTGAGAGTTAAACAAAACCTTGTTGTTATATAAAGCAAGTGTCAGTGTGAGTCCCTAATTTCACCTACTTCCAGTGAACTGACAACATGATTCTCCTCAGATGAATTTCCCAATCTGTAACTGTGGCTTGGTTTTCCACCCCCGGGATCCATGGGTACCAGCCGGCTCTGGGGCTGTGCAGGATCTACGGACGCACCTGGTATGTAAGAGTTTACATTTAAACACAAACATGCTTAATACTCTCTTTTGGTAAAAATGTCTGCTCTAGAATTCTGACACATAGTGTTGTCTACAGAAAGAGCCTCTATTTTATTTCAACCTCTAATTTGTAGAGTTACAGGGGTCAGTATACACTATAATTATCTTTGGCACACTGTGTCCACTGGATGCACAGATATGAGTAAATAATTGAAAGATATCAAATTGAGCTATAATTCATCAAATGAAATATAACATTGTTTATGTGTCATAGGAAACCCTGGTGGCATAGTGGTTAAGAGCTACAGCTGCTAACCAAAGGGTCAGCAGTTCGAATTCATCAGGTGTTCCTTGGAAACCCTATGGGGCAGTTCTACTCTGTCCTTTAGGGTGGCTATGAGTCGGAATTGACTCGACAGCAGTGAGTTTGGTTTTTTTAAATATGTGTCATTATTAATGACACACCTGACTTACCAAAAAGACATTTGTATGTATAAAGAAAGGAAAGTGGATATAGCAAAACAGTCTGAGAGATACTATAATGCTGCCTTTATAAAGTTGTAAATTTATATTGAACTATTATGGATATTGCTACATCTGTATAAAATAGTTTTTGACAATTTCCAATTGAAGGGATTTTTTTTAAGGATCCAAGAAAAAGTGACCCACTTAAGTTTTTCTCTATGGCTGTGTCTACCCACGCAAAATGAAATTATGTGTGAGTGGAATTGTTATGGGCAGTCAACCTGAATGAGTCAGCCCAAAAGCACCTTTCCTTTCCTCCTCAATAGTAATGTCCCACCCACCCTTCTCCTGTGGTCTGGATTCTTTACTCTCTATCTTACCTACAAAGACCTATGGAGAAAACAATGCATTTTTCTCATTTTGGATTTGCTCAGACAATTCCCCACAACACTTAGCTTTTATTAACCATGTTTCTAATTTGCAAAGAATCTCTGAGATGAGATTATAGCTGAGATTTCCCTAGCAGAGTATTCATGGAGAACATGGTTCTGTTGGTGGTCTGAAACCTCTCATACATTTGTATCTGAGTGTGACTCAAAGCCCTTTTCCCAAGGGAGGAGATAATGACTCCCTGGGTGGTGGGAGGATCTGAGAGTTTAATGAGCATCTCTTATTTGACCCCGGTGGGACACAGAATACTGCTGAGAACTTTGTTCTTTTTCTGTGATTGTCTAGTTGCTCCTTCTGTCTGTTCTTCCCCCCCCCATTTACTTCTTTTTTCTTTGGTTGTGGAACATATTTATAATAATAAATTTGCCATTTTAACCATTTTACGTGTAAAATTCAGTAACATTAATTATAGTCACCATGTTGTGCAACAATCACCACTGTACGCGCCCAAATTTCTTCATCACCTCAAAGACTCAGTACTCCTTAAGCAATAACTCTTACTCCCTCCTTTCCACCCCAGTAAACAGTTATCAACTTTAGTCTCTAAGTATTTGCCCATTCTAGTTATTTCATGTAAGATCATACAATACTTGTCCTTATGTGTCTGACTTCTTTCATTCAGCATAATATTATCAAGGCGTATCCATGTATCAGAACTTCATTTCTCTTTATGGCTGAATAATACTCCATTGCATCCGTGGCCGTCAAGTTGACTCCAATTCATAGTGACCCTGTAGGACAGAGTAGAACTGCCCCATAGGGTTTCCAGGGAGCACCTGGTGGATTTGAACTGCCGACCTTTTGGTTAACGGCTGAACTTTTAACCACTACGCCACCAGGGTTTCCGTTCCATTGTATAGATGTGCCATATTTTGTTTATCCATTCATTTGTTGATGGACGCTTGGGTTGTTTCCACCTTTTGGCTGTTGCCAATAACGCTGCAATGAACATTGGCGCACAAGTATGTTCCTTTTTTCCTTTACCTCTCTGCTTGCTTTTTAATCTTCACCAGAAACATATCTGGGAATCTCTGAACACAGCTATAATTCTTTAAACATCTTTTCAAGAACTTAGAGGTGAAGTGAGATTGAGAGAAACATAAAGAGATAGACATTTACTTAGGAATTACCTCCTGCAGTTTGGGGAATTGGAGAAATATTCTTGTGAAAGGTTAACTATAAAACTAAAGAGTCATTCGCATTTATCTAGGAGTAAAAATGATTGTTTTCTTTAAACCTTCATTCGTGGAAGGAAGAAAGGAATTCAGCCACTATAAAAGCTTATCAAACTTTCCCTATCCATTAGAGAAATAATGCGGTCCAAGTAAAAATTATCAGCAAATAAAGGTCCATATTTGAAAAAGCATTCCAAGCCATATAAATTGACCTTTTTGTTTTTTTTAATAGTATTCGATTAAACAAAATCTTTCTATAACAGTGGGATTTATAAAAACCCTTAATTTTAAAAGACTATCAAAGTCTGAATTAAATCACATGCAATAGTGTTTTTAAAATTACAGTATATTTACCTTCTTTGGGCAATTCTCCTGCAATATAAAACTGAGGCTCACATCACTGATCTTCTGTGTTATTTGAGACATCTAAAAATACATGAGAAGATAAAAAACAGAAGTGATCTCATTTCCTCTTTCAGTTTTTTCGTAGACCAAAACGAGCCAAGAGTCTAGGTGTTTGAACGGGGGTAAAGTGGGGTCAGACTCTACTGTTTCTCTGTGGCCTGCCGGGTAATTGAACTTTTTGGCCACTGTGAGTGTTTTGGCAGCCCTCTGAATGTTCCCCATTGGCTCACTGTGAGAGAAATTCTCCTGAGTTATTTTTGGGAAGTAATTGAATAAGGGAACAGAAGGCCTGTATTCTCGGTGTCTTGTGAGGAAGTACGAGGCTGGGGTGAGGCTTTGGAGCAGGAAGACGGACCAATTTTGTAGGCAAGTAAAGCTGAGATTGTTCCATTGTTCCAAGTGGTTAAACACAAAGAGACTGGCCTTGGAACTGTATCTTGATAATTCAGGTCTTGAGCTTATTATTTATTCGGTGCAATTTGTTTAGCATGTTCCTTGACGTTCAATATCTAGCTGTTCAATATCTAGCTGGTGTAAACGTCGGAGAAAATCTGAAGAGAAAAATCTTGAAGTTCTCCCCTCTCCTTGCTCCAGCAAATCACTGGCTGTCTAGTCTAAACTATCTGAGTGAATTAGAGAATAGTTTCTGCAGAGAAACAGTAAAAAGGAAAAGGTTTGCTTTGCTTCACCATCCTGAACCTCTATACACCACGTCCCTATATAATGGCTTAGATTTCTTCTGGAAACCTCTTAAACTTGGTTTGTTTGTTTTTTGTTTTTTTATTACTGGTCTTCCCATTGTCTCCAGTGTAAGTGTTTTAAAGAGTATTTGTTGATGGTAAATTGCTTCGTTTTATTTATGGCTATAGTTTAAGTTGTACAAAAGTGTTTATACTTCTGCAGATCTCTAAAAATATCTGTTTAAAAAAAAAAAGAAAAAAAAAACATGCCATAATGCCAAAGTAGTAGAAATTCCGGCCAAACACCAGGCGGATTTAGGAGGGTGTAGGGGGAGATGGTGATAGTGACAAGGAGGGGTAAGAGGGATGCATGAGACTGGCAACAGGTTTGGATAGAAATTACTTTTGTGTTGCCTGCATAATAAAAACCACATCATACAATTATATTTTTAATGTGCCACTATGTTTTGTTTGAAGTCTATATTGCCATAATAATGTTTTATTGTTCCACACAGCCGGACTATCAGTGGTATGCTCCTGACCAGTTTCCGCCAGATGTGCAGCACAAGGCAAATGGTAAGACCACAGCTGTATTGAGCATTCTTTCATGTTTACATTTTAATGGAATCTTTTTGGGGGATGTTTACTCAGTGCACATTCGTTCATACTTGGGGAGGGCTTACTATAAAGTCTCGGTGCATACACAACTCTAATTTGATGCACCTGGGGTTAAATTGAACTCCTCAGGAAAAAGAAAAGGTTCGAATACAGAAATGCATGAATCTCAATTCTGGCCTCCGTTCCTATTCCAGTCTCAGAGTCAGTATTCCATCTGGGGTTGGAAATGAAAACTTGTAGCAGAGCTGTTTTGTAATAACGACAACAAAGCTCTGTGATTCCACTACAAAGGACAGATGAACATCCACTCTTCCAGGCTGAGTTTGCTAGACAGATGTTTTAAGTGCCACTGGCAGACAGACAGAGGAAACCAGAGGCTCAGCACTGTGCTCCCTAATGAATAGATGTCAGACTTCAAGGCAATGCTCTTAGCGTAGGCCAGCTTGCCCACAACACCCACCTTGAAGTATGACGGGAAAAACTAAAAGTCACCTAGAAAGCACTCATAATTATGAGTACTCTTCTATCTTATTTTTCTCTGGTGTACCATTCCCCTCCTTCTTTTCAGAATCTGCTATATTTTCTACCGCTTGTTTCTGTGGCCTTGGGAGACCACCCAGGAGTGGGATCTATAAACCGGGCTATAATCATAATCCCACTCTATGCTCATCACATATATTCAAAAGTCAGCAATGTCTGCTACCTGTTTAAAATCTCTTATGACACACATCTGTTAATCTAACTAGTTCACTTCTAAAGATATGAATCCACCTGGAAATGCTGAAGATGAGTGATATTCTGATTTCAAACTATGCTTGAAATTGCATCTCATTTAGCTCAGAGTTGAGATCATAGAATTCTAGTGTTTAGTACAAGGGCTCCACGATGGAGTAGAAGTTGGCAGCCAGAGCTGCCACAAGTAGTTCTGCAGGTTATGAAGTCCCAGTGGCTCTTAATAGTAGTCTATGTGAATGGAGCTTTCTGGGGTTGTACAGTGCCCAACCTGGACAGCGGTACACAGCAGCCTAGGAGGGGCAAAAGCCATAGCTTACAGTAGCATCATAAGGAAGAAATGTAAAAAGTGAGAAATCTATAATAAAACATCCAGGTATTTATCAGAAACCTATAGATGTTCTCTTTTCTTTTCTTGCTATTACAAATATAACCATTGGTTTTAATGAAGTTCTTGTGTTCCATCTATAATGGAAAGGTTTTGTCAAAAAGGCATGCTAGTAACCATAATGATTGTTACATAATGGCTGTGTTTTTTAAATCCATGTTGTATAATTGCTGAGTTACCATCCAATTATAATTTTCCATTTTATATTGGTCTAGAATGAATATTAAAGACATTTCCCTCCTGAGTTGGAGTTTAATCACTAGAAAATACAATTACTCAGTAGAGAATTCAGTAATATTCAAAAGACCATTTATTTATCACTATTGGATTGTACTTGAACCAATGTTACAGAAGCTAATAATTATATAAAATAGAAATGAGTTGTGATGACCTTCAGAAACTAAATAAAATGTGCCCAAATGAAATTTTGTAGTCAGTGTATGAAAACTGCTTATTTTTGTCTATTTGGGAAGAAATAACGAGCTTTCTAATATATTAACGTACTGTGTGACAGTATCCACAAAGGTAAAATTACAGTACAATATATGCTTCTATTATGTTAAAACATAAATATTTTAAATGTATTATTTATTTTAATCTTTGTAACAGTGCTATATAGTAGGTTTTATTATTACAGCATTTTACAGATGAGAAAACTGAAGCTTGGAGAATTTAAGTAATATGCCTAAATCACACAGTCAGTACGATTTAGTACAGGTGTAATTTAATCGAAACCTGTGGTTTGGGTCACATACTACAATGTCTCTGATAATCTATCCCTCTCACTATATTAAAATATTCTAAAATTATAAGATATAAAAACGAAGAGTGGGTCTTTAACTTGGATGATTGCATGACTAATGTCTTAACCCTCTATAATCTCTTCTTCCTATAAACTCACAGCGTATATTATCTGTGCTATTCATTTGACATGTAGGCTATAACCAGTAAAAGACAGAGCTATGTAAGCGTGAGTGTGTAATAAAGATGTTCTGAGCAAATCCAGGCAGATCTGGTGGAACTCGACAGGGTGTATTAGTTTCCCAGGGCTGCTATAAGCAAGGACTAAACAAACTGGGTGACATGGAATAACAGAAATGTATTGTCTGACAGTTCTGGGGCTAGGGGTCTGAAATTAGGGTGTTCAAAGAACCATGCTGTCTCTGAAGCCGCGAGGGGAAGAGCCTTTCTTGTCTCTCCCAGCTTCTGGTAGCCCCCGGCGTTTCTTGGCTTGCAGCTGCAGTATCATTCCGTCTCTGCCTCTTCTTCACATGCCATCTCCTTCTCTCTGTCTCTGTCCCCTTGTCTTTTCTCCTCTTCGTAAGAACACCAGTCATATTGGATTAGGACCCACCCAACTCCAATCTGACCTCCTGTTAACCTCACTGATACCATCTTCAAAGACCTTATTTCTAAACAAAGTCAAATTCACAGGGTCTTGGGGGCTAGGAGGGAGCCCTGGTGGTGAAGTGGTTAAGCACTTGGCTATTAACTGAAAGGTCAGCAGTTCGAACTCACCATCCGCTCCATGGGAGAAAGATGTGGTAGTCGGCTTCTATGAAGATTTACAGCCTTGTATATCCTATAGGGCAATTCTGCTCCATCCTATGTTATTGTTAGGTATCCTCGAGGCGATTTCGACTCATAGTGACCCTATGAACAACAGAACAAAATACATTGTCCGGTCCTGTGCCATCCTCAGAATCATTGCTATGTTTGAGCCCATTGTTGTAGCCACTGTGTCAGTCCATCTCGTTGAGGGTCTTCCTCTTTTTCGCTGACCCTCTACTTTACCAAGTATAATGTCCTTCTTCAGGGACTGGTCCCTTCTGATAACACATCCAAAGTATGTGAGAAGAAGTCTCCCCATCCTTGCTTCTAATGAACTTTCTGGCTGTATTTCTTCCAAGACAGATTTGTTCGTTCTTCAGGCAGTGCGTGGTATGTTCAATATTCTTCACCATATTTCAAAGGCATCAATTTTTCTTCAGTCTTCCTTATTCACTGTCATTACATATTTTAAAAGGTATGGTGGACAATGTGTGATTAAAATTGAATGATACCACTAGGCCCTCTCTACCATGCCCCAGGTGTGGGGCAAGAATACAAATGGAGACCTGCAGCCTATATATCCAAATATTTGTAAGTTATTAATCAAACTTATGAACTGATTAAGTACATTTTCTCCTCCTACCTTAATAAATGAAGTTCCTGTGTGGCGTAAACTGTTAAGTTCTAGGCTACTAACTTTGAATCTACCCAGAAGCACCTAGAAAGAAAGGCCTGGCATCTGCTTCCAAAAATCAGCCATTCAAAATGTTATGGAGCACAGTTATACTCTGATACACATGGGGTCTCTGTGAGTTGGAATTGACTTGATGGCAATTGGTTTTTGACCTTGATAAATGGCGTGGAAGTCCAGAATCAAATTTGGAATTCTCAGATTCTTCCCAGTTCTGAACCAGAAGGTGGTGGCACAGGGAGAAGTGAGCCCTGGCCCTTGTCTGTAACCCCTTTCCCCCTTTTCTCTTCCCATCTTCCCACTTCCATGGGCCTTGAGTGTGGACCTTTAGCCTGCACTTGAAGACAGCCCAGCCAGCACATCACTGTTTGGGGAGAGCGCTGCCTTCCCTTCAAGGAACTGAAAACCTGTTTTGACTTTTGTTCAGATTTCCATTCTGCCATGGCTTATTTTATGGACCACAGCCTCTCTATCTAAAATATGGGATAATGACCTTTGTCTCTGTACCTACTTCATAAGACTACTGTAAAAAGGAGTTGAGTTTTTAAATATTTCAGATTACCTAGGAATAAAACCAAACCCATTGCCGTCGAGTTGATTCCAGCTCATAGCGACCCTACAGGACAGAATAGAACTGCCCCATAGGGTTTCCAAGGAGCATCTGGTGGATTCGAACTGGCGACCTTTTGGTTAGCAGCCGAGCTAATAGATTAAATCTAAACTTCGGATTGATTAAATCAGTGGCTTATATCTCTCAATTGACACTTACGTTCTCAACCTAGTAGATGTCTTTTTAATGTAATGGCCAAAATAGTTCTCATCAGCACATTTTTTTAAGCCTGGAAAAGTAACTTATTATCTTTCTGTTTGCTTTTTTGTTACCAACATGTTAGTTTAGCTCATTTATACATATTATGTATAACATATTATGTAATATATATATCAAATGCAGGTAGAAAACATTTAACATATTTTTAAGTTGTTAACATGAATAAGGAAAACACCATTTCTTGGCATTTCGATGATTTTTTATTCTTTTTCTGTTGCCATGAGTCTTGATTTTGTCTTCTTTGTCATGCTCATCATTGTCATTCTACCCTGGTCCTACTATTATACAAATTTTTCATACTGGTCTTCAGAATACACTAACACATTTTAAGAACAGTGATCCTTCCTGTGGCTTTGACAATAGTATACACAGTACCATACTTTAAAGAGTAGTTTATTTGGCAAGTTAACTTTCACTGGGGTAAGTTTTACTGAACCTAATAGCACCATATATGACTTGCTTTCATAAACAAATGCTCGAGCACTGAAATGCCACCAAGAAGTACTATAGAACATTCTTCTTCAAGCATGATTAGAACTAGGCCACAATTCACAAAAATAGACAGCATATGTCAGTGCTTACCATAATAACCCTCCGTTTCCCGCCTCTTGATTTCTCAGCGTAAACTTGGGGGGAGCTCATGAATTAAATCTCTTTTGTTTTGCCAGCCTAGACATTGATGTTAGCCCTGAGCCAAAAGCAGATACATGAAGTTTGAATTTTTAATCTGAAACATTTTCCTACTTTTTTTTTTCCCCCCATAGATTTCTCCTCTGAAAATAAAGTCAATCAGTAGAAGCAGATGCCAACGTAGAAGCACAATGGACAGGAAGAAGCTTGGCTGAAGATCCCTCTTTTTTTTACTTTTTACTGTGGCTTGTTTCTACCACAACTGCACATCATCTCCTCTATTATTTGTGCCTGGTAATGGTTTCCTTTGGAGTGGCTAAAGGAAAAGGCTTCTGACAACTGAGACCCTGATAAGTCCAAGGAGTCCGTTATTGTACAGTCAAGCAGGACAACGCACAGTTTGCTTGAGATAACATATCGCAGATAAAATATGTGCCACTCCTTGAAACTGTCTTCAGCATATTGTTGCTGGATTTACAAAGATGATTCCATGATTTAAGCAACTCCACTTTTGGTGCAGTGATATTGCATGTCGATTTAAAGTATATTCATATATATTCCCTGGGGGAAAAGTTTCTACTGTTGTAAATTTTTTACAGCGCGCTCCCATTTTTTTCATAGGGGCTTGATTCTTTCGCCAGTTTTGTTTGTTCGTCATTGTTGTTCTCTGTGAACTTATCGATCGGATTGGAGAGGTGTACATAGTTTTTAAATTAAATGAATTCAATCTGAATAAAATGGTGAACTGGAAACTGTTCTTGAAACAGAGAATTTTTATAAATGGATAAGAAATTGTGAGCCAAGTTCATTTTTCAGTGAAATAGGTTACGAAAGATAAAATCCTGATGTAATGGTGATGGCCTTGTGGTGTTCATATATATTTATTGAGCTATTTCAAAGATACATGAATTGCTGGCGGAGTCTGTGTTTTCCTTCATATGGCTTTGTGTAATGATTAATGAAAAACATAGTTCTAACTTCTCTAACCAATTAAAATGGTAAACTGATGTATCCATGTTTTACTGTAATTAAATTCTACAGTGGTGTGACAGATGTCTAAAGATTAAGCAGATTTAAAAGCATTGTGTTCAACCACATAATAAGGATTCTGCTAGGACCAACTGAAGATCCTCTTTTTGGGGAGATGTATAATGGGTGTGAAATCTATGTCAGACACAGATACCTGTGTTTTTAGAAGTACCTGAAGAATTTCCAGGAGAATCAGCTGCATATGCAGTTAAAGAAAACAATCCAGACATACTGCTGAGACTATCTAACCCAACTTCTGGAAGTTATGTTGCTCAATTGCAGCTCAAACTATTTTGTTTCACTTTCTGGAAACACATAAAGCTCTATGTTTTGGAAAGGTGAAAGAGCCTAAAAAATTAAATATTTTCAGCCTCAGTCTTTGACTTCTCTGGAAGAATTATCTGTCTCTTGCATTAATTCCCTAAAGCTTTGTTGTTGCTGTTGCTAGGTGCCCTCGAGTCAGTTCCGACTCATAGTGACCCTACGTACAACAGAACGAAACACTGCCCAGTCCTGCACCATCCTCATGATCGTTGTTATGCTTGAGCCCATTGTTGCAGCCACTGTGTCCATCCATCTCATTAAGGGTCTTCCTCTTTTTTGCTAACCTTCTACTTTACCAAGCATGTTGTCCTTCTCCAGGGACTGATCCCTCCTCATAACATGTCCAAGTACACTTAGACGAAGTCTCACCATCCTCACTTCTAAGAATTCTGGCTGTACTTCTTCCAAGACAGACTTGTTCATTCTTCTGGCAGTCCATGATTGTTTTTGCTACTATTTATCAAAGAGACAAATCATTCTTGGGCAACATTGCAGTAAAGTTGAATCAGAAAAAAAAAAAAAATGTTAACAAATCAACTGCATTGAAACATTTCAGTTTTTTTTAAAAAAATTTTATTTCCTCGGATTAGTGAAAAAAGTCATTGCAATATCAATTTGCAACGGTGAGTTAAGCTTGCTAATTGCAGTGTGCCCACCAGAAAAAAAAACTGAACATAAATACAAGAACATACCCCTTGATACGTTCATTACAGGTCAATTCAACAGCAGTAAAACATGATTTAACTACCCAGTCTGAAGTCATCTTATTACTAATTAGCAAGCAGCCAAACATTGGCAAGATTGTGCAAATTCTAAGGTAATGGAAGAAAATCCAATTAAAATGGGACCTAATTTAATTTGAACTCCCTGTGGGTAGCTACAAACGTGGGCAGAGGAGCCCTTTCTCCGAGTGTGTCTTTCCAAAGAGATTGATTTCTACAACTCTGGCCTTAGAGTCAGCCAGTCCCTCCTTGTGCCCCTCTCCCTGTATCATTTGTTCTGAGGCTTCTCTGACTGGACTAATTATAAAGGTAATACTCCTCAGCTGTGGCACTTCATTATCACACGCAATTTGTGGGAATTATATGATGAATAGCTATATCCCTTTGAAAGGAGAAGTTCACAGTCACTCTTTCTTAGGAAATGCAAACTAGGCATATTTTAGGTTTTGGGTGACTGGGTAGAATTTGATCTTTGACTTGAAAGGATTTAAATAAAGAGATTTATTCACTTTGTGTTGACTGTGAGGTAAGGTGAAAACCTTCCTGGAGACAAGTTAGGTCTGGGAGTCAGTACAACCTCTGCTACTCACTAGCTGATTTTTTTTGAACCCCATTTTCCTTACTAACAAAAAGAATACTTTGGACTAAATTGCCAGCATTATTAACATGGACTGACTTCCAGATGGTTTTTCTTTATTTACTGAGCTCAATCACTCAACAAGGAGGCATAATTACTCCCTTGTTACAGATGATTAATCTGGGGCAAAGAGAGAGTCTGTGATTTCCCCAAGGTCCCACAACAAGTAAATGGCAGAACCAGAATTCAAAATTGCCTGAGCCAGGGTTTCCCAGTTCTCTGCATGCTATACTTCTGCTTTCTAGATTGTGCTAGCAAGTTGTACACTTCTATGGATCTGATTTTTCATCAAGGTGCATTACAGGAGCATATTTATTAAGAGAGAACACTTGGATAAGAGAAAATCCTACGTATTGTATGGAACGTGTACATCATTGCCTGAGTTAAGAAAACCAGATAGTCTATGTCATTTAGACTACTACATGGCATTTACTACACTATGATTCTTCTTTCCCTGGCTCAGATTCATTTAGACTCCAATTACGTAGCTTGAAAGAAAAGAAAATCTTTGCTATAATCCCTACTTTTCAATAATTTTCTAATTAATTCCCTTTGCCTAGTTTCTTTTATATATGTATATACCTATATCTACCTTTTCACCTTCTACAGACTTTTGCTCCAAGAGGGAGAGGTGTTATGGGGAACACTTATACCCACAGCCTTTGTGATTCTATAGAAAAGAAAATTTCTGCCAAACACAAACTCTCTCACACACACACCACATACACACCACACACATCTATCACATATATACACCACACATACACGTACCCCCCACACACACCACATACACACACACACCACATACACCACGAAAATATATTGACACATACACACTCCACGCATACCATATACACACACATCACACACACACACTACACACACACACACCTGTCTCTGACTCCCGAACCTTCCAGGTAACACTACAGGTCTCTGATTTCTCTACCTATGACTTGGTGGATTTATTCAAATTGAAAAATTGGTATAATAATACTATTTTTAAAATTTTGTCTCAAATTCTTGCATGTATAATGTATTAGCAAGAATACTAGCAAACTCCATCTTCAGTCTCCTACAAGAAGCAATAATATTGAGATCTAGAACCAATTAACTTTGCCAGTAATTGCTAAGTAATATGAGGGCACTTTTTCTTTCGTTTTGAGGGACCTTACTTTTAATGTTTGTGGGAGTGGGTGTGAATTTCACTGAGTTGTGTACTGCACTCAGAAGTTAAAATAATTTCTCTCTGCTCTCCTTCTACTGTACTCCATTCCAATATCAGAAGGAAGATCAAAGTTTATGAGGGTAATGAAATACTGTTTTGGTAAACTAAACCCAGTCCTCAGGGGTACCCAATGTGTTTAACTTATTACTGAGCATTATTTATTTGCTGAGAAAATCTGTCTTACTAGCCGTTTTTCCGAAGTCTGCTTTTCACCCACATGAGTGTGTTTAGGTCGACGGACAACCCCGTTTGCACATCTGTGGGCTTCCCTCCTCCTCATCCCCAGTGCACAGGATGATGGCCCACATCAGTCAGCCACAGACACACACAGCGCTGGCAGGAGCAGGGCCGCCTCCCCTCAGAGCCGCCTCTGCAGGCAGGAAGGCTTGCTGTGCCCAAGCAGAAGAAAAATGGAAAAGAGAATCAAAAGAAGAAAACCTTTTTCTTGAGTCCCTCCCCCTGGAATCAGTTTTGGAGTGTACATAAAAGAAAAAGTTAAGTCCGTGCGTGTTGCACCTGGCAGGAACAGTCTCTGTGGTGGGAAGAATCAACAGCGAATGGAGACAAGACCTGTTCCTGACGTGTTCACACGGGGAGAGAGCTTTAAGAGCTCTTTGCGTGGGCTGAACTGCTCAGTGTGTGATTCATGCACGTTGGGCACCCTCGGGGCTGGGTCTCTTTGCCCTGGGAAGGGAGGTAGAGGGACTATTTGTCTGAGATCTCAGAGTTTAGGTTAAGCTGAGGTACTTCGCATTTGTTATCTCAAGATGTTACGGATTGAATTGTGTCCCCCAGAAATTCGTGTTGTAAATCCTAAACCCCTATGTCTGTAGATGTAATCCTATCTGGAAATAGGACTTTCTTTGTTTTGTTAATGATACCAGATCAGTGCACCGCGTGTCTTAAACTAATCTTTGAGATATAAAAAGAGCAGATTAGGCCCAGAGAAGGAAGTACTAACAGAGGGGAAGATACGCACCACATGTAGATCGCTAAGGAACCAAGAAACGGAAGCTGAGAAGAGACAAGGACCTTCCCCAGAGCTGACAGAGAAATCCTTCCTCTAGAGCCAGTGCCCTGAATTCAGGCTTGTAGCTTCCTAAACTGTGAGAAGATAAATTTCTGTTTGTTAAAACTACCCCCTTGTGGTATTTCTGTTACGGCAGTACTGAGAAACTAAGACACAAGTGGTTAGAAAAATGGGGCAAGATGCAGTAGGTAAAGAGTGGGAACGCTGTCCTCCTTTGATTCTGCTTAAAGTAAATAGGTTCTTTCTCCTTGTGCCTGGGAGGAAGGACCTCTAGCTCTCTGACCGCTCCTAACGAAACCCTTATGCCTTTCCCATCAACGTTTCTATATTTCTTTTTTCACATTCTTCTCATACTTCTTTAAGTAACTAAAGTTCCAAAAAACCAAGATGGTTGTTAGAATGGATATAAGCAATGTAAATCCCAGTTTCTCTCAGGAGATCTGATAGCTTGCCTGGGGCCTACAGATTCCCATTTCTTAGTACAGACCTCTCTCCTGACTGCTAATAGAGATCTCCGCATGTCCCAAAGGAAACCGAGTAGAATCTTCTGTTATAAACCCACTGTGTCTTTCTATTCCCTGTTTTGATTTACAAAATTACCTTTCATTTAGTCACACAAGATGAAATAGATTACCTGAATAGTCTTATAAAGAAAAAAAAAGACCCTATTTATAGGCAGAGTTCCTAGGTGGTTCAAATGGTTAACGTACTCAATTGCTAACCAAAAGTTTGGGAGTTCAAACCTACCCAGAGGCGCCTGGGAAGAAAGGCCTGGTAATCTGCTTCTGAAAGGCCACGACATTGAAAACTCTTTGGAGCACAGTTTTCCTCTGTAACACATGGGGTTGCCATGAATCAGAATCAACTCAATGGCAACTGTTTTTATTGTTGTTGCTGTTCCAGTCACCTAAACCAGAAACCTATTATGATCTTGCTCCTTCTGCCCTCTGCCTCACTTCCACTTGTAATTGGCCTTCAGATGTTGCCCATTTTATTTCCCCAGTATCTCTTGAATCTCGCTGTTCCTCTCCAAAGCCCTCACCGTCTATATTAGTTCATGCCTGCATCCGCCCTCACTGTGCTACTCTGTAGTCCAAATGTCAGCTGGCAACCCAGCCTTGCATACCACTGAACTTCTCCGGGGGTGTCTTACATTTTTCTAGACACACCTGAATCTGAACTTCTGCTTCTGCTGAGTGAATTCAGTTGTGTGGGTCATCTTGCTGCTGCTCCTGCCCCATATTCAGTTATCCCAACCGTGGTACATACTTCTTTAACCTGATTTCCTCAAACATCCCTCACACCAGACATTTATGTGATGTAAAAGTTTTGAAAAGCTGGAGGTGGTACAGGGAGACTAATTAGGCCAATATTATAGTATATGCTGAAAAGAAGTGTTATTTATAACCAAGACTCTCTGTAATTGTGCTGGTCTTCTAAGGGGAGAGTGTGGGAATATGATTCATTTTAGTGAAAAAATAAATCCCTATGCAGCCCCCACCCACTTCTAGAGAATAGTGGGGAGGGGCGATAAAAAATAAATTTCAAAGAATGGATTGTATAGGCTGTGTTTCATCCTTTGGCGGTACAAGAAAACTATCTTTTGTTGTCGTTGCTGTTGTTATTTGTTGAGTTAGTGACCCCATGTGTGCAGAGACAAACTGCTGCATAGGGTTTCCAAGGCTGTGACCTTTCAGAAGCAGATCACTAGGCCTGTCTTCTGAGGTGCCTCCGGATGGCTTCAAACCACCCACCCTCCAGTTAGTAGTTGAGTGCTTAACCATTTGCAGCACCCAGGCAGCCAGAAAACTGTCAGAAAAAAAACCATACCAAAGCAGTTGCTGTCGAGTCGATTCCGACTCATAGTCAGACCCTACAGGACAGAGTAGAACTGCCCCATAGGGTTTCCAAGGAGCGGGTGGTGGATTCAAACTGCTGACCTTTTGGTTAGCAGCCAAGCTCTTAACCACTGCCCCCAAACTATCAGAGGTTCTGGAACTTGTGATTTTCAAACTGTGTACCATAGAAATTCCCCTGAGCAGTCCTAAGAGCTACCACTAGGGGTGATGGGAAGTTAAGTGATCAGGGTCCCTGGCCCTCTACCTGCTTCACACAGAGAGGCTCCACTTTAATCGGAGTTATAGATTAGAGCTCCATTTAGGATTTTATCTGGCAAAAAGTGCATCCTTTAAATAAAATTGAAAACCAGTGGTGTCCTGTAGAATAAAGCACAAATGCCTTATTATGGTTTCTAAGACAATTTACAATCTAGCAGTTCTTCCTCCAGCATCCTCCAGCCGGCAATACCTATTTGGCCTATTAAAGAGCTTCTCCTCTGAGCAGTCTTCCCGGAGGCATTTGTTCATTTCCTCTTCTATGCTGCCAATTACACCTGCTTCCTACATTTGGCCATTTAGCACTAGATAACAGAGTCATAGATCACTTAGTGAAGATTACTAAATGGAAAGTAAACTCTATTATCTAGTGTAATTATTACTCATTGGTCATATTCTCTCTGAGTCTTAATCGCTTCATTTACAAAGTAAGGATAAACCAACAAACCAAACCCGTTGCCGTTGAGTCGATTCCAACTCATAGCAACCCTATAGGACAGAGTAGAACTGCCCTATACGGTTTCCAAGGATGGCCTAGTGGATTCCAACTGCCAACCTTTTGGTTAGCAACCAAGCTGTTAACCTCTATGCCACCAGGGTTTCCAAAGATGGGGGTACTTCCTATTAATTCACTTTTAGGCGTCTTCTGATATCTCTTGCCAGTTATGTTTTAAACTCAAGTATTAGGCAATATTTTTCCTTTCTGTATCTTTGGTTTGTGTTGTATGTGCACACTCAGAGGATGACACAAAATAAATAGAAGATTTCCCCGTTATTCTAGCATCATATTCCATTAATGGTATCAGAGAGACGTGTTGCTTTTTCGGTGTCCATACAGTTATTCCATTTTCTTTCTGGACTAGCACGTCAATGCCCTTTGACAAAATTACTTCTTTCCCCAATGGACTCATTCTGATCTAAAGCACCCTGATCTCTCCTGGATGAAAGACAATCATGTGATCCAAACCAGGCCAATTGGATGGTCCTTTGTTGAAATTTGAATCTCAAGCAACTAGATTACCTTTTTGGGAGGCAGTTCCTACCTAGGCCCCCTAGGATTGACCATGTTCTACAACTTCCTTGTCATCTCTGTGACTTACCCAAGATCTTTCCAATCAATTCTTTAGTTAGCCAGAGTTAGTTTCTCTACTTTGAAACAAACAAAATTTAATTAATCGTAAATGAGGAAGTCACAGCTGAGAGAGTTTACGTTAAAGCTATTGTGAGTGTGTATATATGTATATTTCTTTTTTTTTTTCTTTCTTTGTACTACTTTTGAAAATGGAAAATGGGACTGTTAGTAGCCTTATAAGAATATAATAAGATCTGATATAATCAGAAAAGTTAATTCAAATGCTGTACTTACCAGTCTTACAAAATATTAACTTGGATGATTGTGCAGTACATTTTAATACATTTTAGAGTGGAAAACACCGTAATAAAAAATAAAATACAATTCTTCATTTGAATTTTCACCTAAATCTGACAAAGTCCCTTAAGAAGATAACTTAATGAAGCAACCTTAGAAAAAGATCCAGTGACATAAAACCACTAAAGTCCATATCTATTTTCCTTATTTCTTTTTAGGAGGTGCTTGCTTGAGTATAGCTGATAATTTACATTTTAAGAGGTTGTTAATAAATAAATCATAGGAAATAAGATTGCTTTGCGTAGAAACCATACCAAATGAGTTCTGCTTTAAAAATCAGTGGGGTGATGATGTTTCTTTCTAGCAAAGTAACATTATTTATTTATTTATTTATTATTATTATTATTTATTTAACATTATTAAGTAACTAAGGTATTCTGTAGCAAAATGTCAAACAGAGTAGCTCTACGATGAGAGGTTGAGGTAAAATTCCTGATGGCTTCAAAATATTCTGTAAGTCAGCACGTTTGAACAACTGATCAATTCTATCCATATATTATAGCTCCCATCTTCATCAATGATCTATTTTGCATGCTATTATTTGTCAGTGTCATTTATTAGAAGTTTCTTTTGTTTGCAGAAAATTGGTTTGTGTGCTGTGATAGGGTTATTCAAAAGAAATAGACACCTTTCTGTGCTTTCTATTATCTAAAAAAAAAATCATTCTAGCAGCTATGGGGAGGATGCATTGAAGCAGGGGGAGATTGAAGCTCCGTTTAATTTCCAACATATTCCTTGGTCTTTCAATGTCTCTAGTAGTATCATCCTTCTTACATAAATCATCAGAGACAATCAGTCAAAGTTTGATATTTTAAGTTACAGTATAATATTTTAATACTCATGTGTTCTCATAAAATCTTACAGTTTTTTATTATTACTATTACAAAAATGTATTACTTCAATTACTAGGAAAATCTAGAACCATTTTCTCCAAAAGGACAATTTAATTTGTCCTTTAATTTATTTTTATAGTATTCCTACTTCCATAAGCTTCCCATCCATCTTTCCCATAAAACCATAAAGGTAAATCCCAGAACATAGGTTAATTACCAGGAAAATGTACAAATGAAGTTAAAATAGACCATTTTAAATATAGAGAAGTGGAAGGCCGGTGCTTCAGACATAAATTAATTTAAAGTTTTTCCAGCTTTATCATGTTCTTTTCAAAAGAAAATAACCATTAACCATGTTTGACAAACTTTTGGATTATCTTTGGACCTTCATTCTTGCCTCATCATCAAATAATTTAGCAACCGTTTCTCACCTTCTCTAACAATTGGGGAGACAGAGTATGTGCTGAATTACTTTGGAAGACAATGAAAAAATACTCTGATAAAAATAAGTGTTTTACCAATAGAAGTTTTACCCTTAAGTCCTGCAAGGGATCTAGTTTTATCAACTTAAAATGTAATGAATGGGTGGAACAAAATTTCATGGAAAGAATATGGGATTCAGAGACACACGTGTAGGGGTTGCTCCTGGCTGAACCACGTGCGAACACCAGCCAGTTTGTCGAATATTAGTGAGCCTCAGTTTCATAACTGACAAAGGACGGTAAGAAAAGCAACCTCATAAGGCTTTTATAAAATATTCAATGTGTAATGCTTGGCACTCCGTTGGTGTTCAAGAAATGTTAACTCCTTTCTGCTTACTACGATGGTTACAGAAGTTTCCATAGGGCAACATTTCTCAAGCAGTGCTTCACCCAATAAAATCCATGGCCATCGAGTCGATTCTGACTCATAGTGACCCTATAGGACAGTAGAACTGCCCCAAAGAGTGCCTGGTGGATTCAAACTGCCGACCTTTATGGTTAGCAGCCATAACACTCAACCGCTACGCCACCGGGGTTTCCGAGGAGTACTTGGAGGGAGCTAAATAGGAGCTGTCCTAATAAGTGTAAGGAATGCTTTGTCAAACACAACGTTTTCTACAGCACTTTCCACCCATCTTAATGTGAAATATTTTAAATTGCAGAATTCACATTGTGAACTGTTTCCAATACGTTAAGTGTTATGGATTGAAGCGTTCTCCCCCCAGAATATGTGCTGGAATCCTAACCCCTGTACATGGGGATGTAGTCTGATTTGGAAATAAGGTTTTCTTTGTTATGTTAATGAGGCACTATCAGTGTAGGATGTGTCCTAAACCTAATCACTGCTGAGCGATGTGAGAAGCCGCATAGACACAAAGGCAAGCAAGCAGACACAGGGGGAGGACAGACACTATCTGAAGACTATAGGGGCAGACTAGTCTGCAAGCCCAGGAACTCCAAGGATTTTCCGCTACTAGAAGCTGAAATAGAGAAGAAAGGACCTCTCCCTGCATTCAGTGTCCTCAATTCAGACTTCAGCTTCTTGAATTTTGAGAAAATAAATTTCTGTCCTTGAAAATTATCCATTGGTGGTATTTCTGTTACAGCAGCACTAGCTAAAACATTAAGATTTTAAGTCATGTTGATAAAGAGAACATAAATAGAATTAACCTAAAAAATCATATGCCATTCAAAGATTAATCTCTACATGACAGAGGCAGAGAAAGTGTTTAGTCTCTAATATGTTCTGACACGTGCTTATTAAAAGATTACACCAAATGCAGAAATGGTTACATATCACGTATCACCACAGGACCCAGAGAATTAGCTTCAATAGGGTGGAACAGGCTAGAAGTAATGAAAAATAATTATACCCATGAGGTGGGTGGTATAGACCTTGATGGAACAGACATAGCTCCACATGAGGAGAGGAAGCCCAACCTGATGAATGGGTGTGATATGCCAAACAGATAGTGAAAGTAACATGTGGCAGACCGCTCTCGAGGTGAGCCTTGGGAAAAGACAAGGTAAAGCATGATGTTCAACTTGACAGCCACTGAAAAGGAATCGAAGCACGCAGATCAAAAGAGCTCACGTGATCCAGGCAGAATCAACCAAAAAGAAGGATGTCAGACACATTCTGGGGAAAATGTTTGGGAATTTTTTTAATCTCATAGAAGCTTCCAAACCAAAAAAAAAAAAAAATAATCAATTGATCTACAAAGGAAAAATGTTGTTTGTTGTTGGGTGCCATAGAGTTGGTTCAGACTCATAGGGATCTTATGTACAACAGAATGAAACACAGCCCCATACTGCGCCATCCTCATAATCATTGCTACGTTTGAGTCCATTGTTGCAGTCACTGTGTCAATCCATATCTTGAGGATCTTCCTCTTTTTCACTGATCCTCTACTTGACCAAGCATGACGTCCTACTCCAGGGACTGGTCCCTCCTGATAACATGTTCCAAAGTACATGAGATGAAGTCTGGCCATCCTAGCTTCCAAGGAGCATTCTGGCTGTACTTCTTCCAAGATAGACTTCTTTGTGCTTCTGGCAGTCCATGGTATATTCGATATTCTTTGCCAACACCATAATTCAAAGGCATCAATTCTTCAGTCTTCCTGATTCATTTTCCAGTTTTTGCATGCATATGATGCAATTGAAAATACCATGGCTTGAGTCAGGCGACACCTTAGTCCTCAAAGTGACATTGCTTTTTAACGCTTTAAAGAAGTCTTTGGCAGCAGATATTCCAAATGCAATCTATCATTTGATTTTTTCACTGCTGCTTCCATGAGCATTGATTGTGGATCCAAGAAAAATGGAATCCTTGACAATTTCAATATTTTCTCCATTTATCATGATGTTGCTTATTGGTCCAGTTGTGAGAATTTTTGTTTTCTTTATGTTGAAGTGCAATCCATACTGAAGGCTGTGGTCTTTGATCTTCATCAGTTAGTAAGTGCTTCAAGTTCTCTTCACTTTCAGCAAGCAAGGTTGTGTCATCTGCATATTTCAGGTCGTTAATGAGTCTCCCTCCAATCCTAATGCTGCATCTTCTTCATATAGTCCAGTTTCTTGGATTATTTGTTCAGCATACAGATTAAATAAATATGGTGAAACTATACATACCTGATGCACACCTTCCCTGATTGTAAACCGTGCAGCATCTGCTTGTTCTGTTTGAACAACTGCCTGTTGGTCTATGTACAGGTTCCTCATGAGCACAATTCAGTGTTCTGGAATTCCCATTCTTTGCAATGTTATCCATAATTGGTTATGATCCACACAGTCGAATGCTTTTCCATAGTCAATAAAATACAGGTAAGCATAGCTGGTATTCTTTGCTTTCAGCCAAGATCCATCTGACAATGATGTCCCTCCTTCCACGTCCTCTTCTGAATTCAGCTTGAATTTCTGGCAGTGCCCTGTCAACGTACTGCTGCAACTGCTTTTGAATGATCTTCAGCAAAACTTTACTTGAGTGTGATATTAATGATATTGTTCGATAATTTCCGCAATCAGGTAGATCACCTTTCTTTGGAATAGGCATAAATGTGGATCTCTTCCAGTCAGTTGTCTTCCAAACTTCTTGGCATAGGTAAGTGAGCACTTCCAGCGCTGCATCCCTTTGTTGAAACATCTCAAGTTGTATTCCATCAGTTCCTGGAACCTTGTTTTTTGGGCCTTCAGTGCAGCTTGGACTTCTTTCTTCAATACCATCAGTTCTTGATCATATGCTACCTCCTGAAATGGCTGAACATAGACAAATTCTTTTTGGTACAGTGACTCGGTGTATTCCTTCCATCTTCTTTTGACGCTTCCCGTGTCATTCTATATTTTGCCCATAGAATCCTTCAGTATTGCAACTCGAGGCTTGAATTTTTTCTGCAGTTCTTTCAGACTGAGAAATGCTGAGTGTGTTCTTACCTTTTGCTTTTCGAACTCTAGATGTTTGCGCATTTCATCGTAATACTTTACTTCGTCTTCTCGAGCTGCCCTTTGAAATCTTCTGTTCAGCCCTTTTATGTTATCATTTGTTCTGTTCACTTTAGCTACTCTACATTCAAGAGCAAGTTTCAGAATCTCTTCTGGCATCCATTTTTGTCTTTTCTTTATTTCTTGTCTGTTTAATGAACTTTTGCTTTCTTCATGTATGATGTCCTTAACGTCATCCAACAACTCATCTGGTCTTCGGTCATTTGTGTTCAATGCATCAACTCTATTCTTGAGGTGCCTCTAAATTCAGGTGGAATATATTCAAGGTCGTGCTTAGGATCTCACGGACTTATTTTAATTTTCTTCAGCTTCAGCTTGAACTTGCATATGAGCAACTGATGATCTGTTCCACAGTCAGACCCTGGCCTTGTTCTGACTGGTGATATTGAGCTTCTCCATTGTCTCTTTCCACAGATGTAATCAATTTAATTTCTGTGTATTCCATCCAGCGAGGTCACCATTTATGTTGTTGAAAAATGTATTTGCAATGAATAAGTCATTGGTCTTGCAAATTCTATCATATGATCTCCAGCATCGTTTCTATCACCAAGGCCATATTTTCCAACTACCGATCCTTCTTCTTTGTTCCCAACTTTTGAATTCTAATCACTGGCAATTATCAATACATCTTGATTGCATGATCGATCAATTTCAGATTGCATAAATTGGTAAAAATCTTCAATTTCTTCAACTTTGGCCTTAGTGGTTCGTGTGTAAATTTGAATAATAATCGTATTAACTGGTCTTCCTTTTAGGCGTATGGATATTATCCTATCACTGACAGTGTTGTACTTCAGGATAGACCTTGAAATGTTTTCTTTTTGACGATGAATGCTACGCCATTCCTCTTCAGTTTGTCACTCCCAGAATAGTAGACCATATGATTCTCCGATTCAAAATGGCCAATACCAGCCCTTTCCAGCTCACTAATACCTAGGCTGTCAATCTTTATGCATTCCACTTCATTTTTGATGTCTTCCAATTTTCCTAGATTCATACTTTATACATTCACGTTCCGATCATTATTGGATGTTTGCAACTGTTTCTCCTCATTTTGAGTAATGCCACATCAGCAAAAGAAGGTCCTGAAAGTTTGACTCCATCCACATTATTAAGGTCAACTCTACTTTGAGGAGGCAGTATTTTGAGTGCCTTCCAACCTGAGGGGTTCATCTCTCACTGTATCAGACAATGTTCCATTGTTATTCACGAGTTTTTCACAGGCCAATTTTTTTACAAATTGATCGCCAGGTCTATCTTCCTAATCTGTCTTAGTTTGGAAGCTCCACTGAAACCTGTCCACCATGGGTGACCCTGCTAGTATAGAATAGTTTCCAGCATCACTGCAACATGCAAGCCACTACAGTACGACAAACTGACAGATGAGTGGTGGAAAGGAACAACAGAGGGATACAAACCAGTCCTGCATAACTCAACACACAGGAAGACAATCAAACAACACTTACGGTTGCTTTTTTTTTTTAATCATGCTTTTATTTTCCTTTTACCTTTCAGTTATCTTTGAGAAATCATTGTGTAAATAATGAAGTGGAATTAAATCATCTTAAATTTTATATAAATGGTTGTAGAATGTCTTAAACAATTTATAATAAGGCAGTTATAAATGTCTTATTTCTTAGTAACATATGTTTGTAGTTTTTTTAAATACACTGAAGTGCTACCATATCTAGGATTAGGTAGAACATAGGCATGATACAATTCAGGGAACTTTTCCCCTGGAGAGTTTATCTTTCAATTTTGAAAATCTGAAATTTTATTAACTTCATTATACATGTTATGGGTTACCATTCAAAGTCAAGGGCTGCTTGAGCCAGAAGTGTTTACTTTTGAAAACTAAGAGCATTTTATCATTTGGCCATGGCACAAAATCCTTTTTATAATCTTCATTCTATCTTGGAATTCTGCAGAATTTTGAGTAAATCTCAGATTCCAGTATTTTTAAGTTTAGCTCTTTTTGAAACCAAATCGTATCACTTAAGGAGAAGCTAACTGTGGTGCAATGAATTACTTAATATGGCCCTTCTAGCCATAGTCTTTGTGACTCACACACAATGATTGAGTGGGATGATGTAAATAAGGTGTAAGGAATCTGTGATGGTTGAGGTTATGTTTTAACTTGGGTAGGCCATGACTCCCAGTATTGTATGGTTATCCTTCACTTTGTGAACTGATGTGATTATCCTCCATTTTGTGATGTGTTGTGAATCCTAGCCTCTATGCCTGTGGCTGTGTTAATGAGGCAGGATTAGGGATGTATCTTGAGTCACCCTTTCTAAAGGTCATGAGTCAAGTCACCACCTTCTCAAGTAAAAAGGGGAGTTTTCTTGAGGGTGTGGTCTGCATCAAATGTATATGAATGCTCTGGAGAAGTTCTCTCGCTCTCTCTCTGGATTCTGTATCCAGTTTGTGATCAACTGACCTCCAGTTTTTGGAGCTTGAACCAGCAGCCTGTCATGTGACTTGATGATTCTGGGATTCACCAGCTTCTGCAGCCCCTTGAGCCAGCAGCCTATCATCTGATCTGTTTCACTAGCTTCCACAGCCTTGTTAAGCCAGCAGCCTGTCGTCTGACCTGCTGGTTTGGGTTCATCAGTCCCTGCAGCCATGTGGGTAGGGAGAAGCCTCCAGCCCGATGCCTGACCCATGATTTGGGACTTGCCAGCCTGCACAACCATGTAAGTCATTTCTTTGAGATACAGTTCATGAGTTCTGTGAGATGTTGCAGTGAATTACAGAACTCAAAGACAGAAGGGAGAGTACTAAGGGGAGGAGGAGTATTTGATGTTCGTGATTATGGAGTGGGACAGTGTTTGGAAAAGTTGAACATTTGGGATATCTTTAAACTTTTTCTCATAGGAATCAGCTTTGTGCTGATCCTTATAAAAGAAATTATTCATTCACTAACTCACGGGTGTGGATACAGAGTTAGCAATCTATCATATTCTTATTTTATATGTAGACATCCCGATAAAGCCAAGCTTACATATGCCACTTAATGAAGAAGAATTTTGCAGACGTCTTGATGAAGCCAAGTGTCTTGGTCATCTAGTGCTGCTATAATAGAAATACCACAGTGGGTGGCTTTTAACAAACAGAAATTTATTCTCTCACAGTCTAGTAGGCTACAAGCCTAAATTCAAGGCATCAGCTCCAGGGGAAGGCTTTCTCTCTCTGATGGCTCTGGAGGAAGGTCCTTGTGATGCATCAGTCTTCCCTTGGTCTTGGAGCATCTCAGCACAGGAACCTCAGGTCAAAAGGATGCGCTCTGCTCCTGGTCCTTCTTTCTTGGTGCTACGAGGTACCCCTGTCTCTCTGCTCGCTTCTCTCTTTTATATCTCAGAAGAGATTGGCTTAAGATGCTATATAATCTTGTAGACCTCATCAATATAACTGCCACTAATCCATCTTATTACATCATAGTGATAGCATGTACAACACATAAGGAAATCACATCAGATGATAAAATGGTAGACAATAATACAATACTGGGAATCATTACCTAGCCAAGTTGACAGATATTTTTGGGGGACATATTTCAATCCATGACACCAGCTTACACATACCGCTTTATGTAGAAGAATTTTGAAGATCTGACGGTATTCCAGACTAACGCAGCTGCGGGCACTTTCTTGATATTAATGTCTGCAAGACACCTCCATTTCCCAAGAGATGATCAGACTGTCAATTAGTTTCAGAAAAATATGCATCCTGATTCTTAATTAGATTATTTCAAAAATTGGAAGTACAAATACTCCAAAGATATACCTGACGCTATTCATTTAAATAACAGAAAAAACTAATTGTTAGAAGCATACAACCAGAATGTTTTGCCTTTCTAGCTAAACTGTGAAACTAATTTTCAAAATTATCACAGTCAGTTTTAAAACTAGAATTTTGGCTACTAAATCTTAATTTTGTAGGTTGTATTAATTGCTAAATATAACATAAAATAGATGAATAACTAAAGTATCTAATGGAAATTTCACAATAAAAGAAGAACTAAGCTTCTGGTTAAAAAAAAAGTTCTGCAAATTTTCTTCTGAAAGTGCCTTTTGCACAAAATCTGAGTGTTTTCAGATTGTTTTCATAAGGGATATCCAAATTGATTGCTAAATGATATTATATCGCTTCTTGTAAAAGTTAGCAACAGTCATGCAGCTGTGGCATTTGCTTGTTTTTGCACTGTGGATTGCTAGAATAAGAAGCAGAACTTTCCTATTCTCATCAAAGCTGGACTCTTCACAATCTTCTGATTTCACTGGGTTCTGGGAGTTAGAGGTAAGAGGAAGAGAGTAGAAAGAGGAAAGGTAGGGGGCTGGTTGGTGGGGGGGAAGAAGAGCGACATCAAGAAATATGCATCAGTTGACACTCCATGAGCAAATTCAACCACCTTCACTTCATTAGGAACTCCAGGAACATCAAAGCCAGGAGCCAGTTTAAGTGTTAATGTTTTTGAAGCTTTGGGATTATCTATGACCTTCGGTAAATTAGCAGCTATATCATGGGCATCAACTAGGTCATCAGAGAAGAGCTTTCAAAAAAGGCATCTGTTATGGCTCTTCCAAGAATAAGAGTCATTAAGTTCCTCTCTGGAGTTTCTGAATCTTAACATACAGCACAAGAACCTTCTCTATTCTTCACGAGCATTAGGTTGCCTCTGAGAGTCTCAAACAGAAAGGGGCTATCTTTGAGACTGGAGAAACCCAGAGAGTATGGCCCCCGGGCACCCTTTTAGCTCAGTAATAAAGTCACTCCGGAGGTTCATGCTTCAGCCAAGGATTAGACAGGCCCATAAGACAAAATGAGACTAAAAGGGGCACACCAGCCCAGGGGCAAGGACCTTGGATTGGGAACCCAAGGTCAAGAAGGGAAAGTGTTGACATGTTGTGGCGTTGGTAACAAATATCAAAAAACAATATGTGTACTAATTGTTTAATGAGAAGCTAGTTTGTTCTGTAAACCCTCATCTAAAGCACAATAACTTAAAAAAGCGGGGGGGGGGGCTGTCTTTGCTTTGCTATACTCCTGGCATTCACCAAGATCACTGGATTTTCTTCTTTTACTCTTCATGAACTTTCTTAAGAAAAAAAGCTTCTTTTTTCCCTTCACTTTTTCATCCACTCCCCATTACAATTTTCCATTTTTTGAAGATAATTCTTGACCCAGGAACTCTTTTTATCAACCGGGAACCAGCAATGTTGGACCATCGTGACTCTTCCTCACTGAGTCAAGGCTGTATTGCTAAGCTCTCCATGTGCCTGAGAGCACCTCTCTGTAGCCAGACCAGTTCCCAGAAGTCAGGGAGGAATCCACAGAGGTTTGAAGGGAAAATATTGTCAACTAATATACTTGCAAAGTCTTGTACCATGTGTGAATGCTCACATATGTAGGAGTTCAGAAAACATCGCCAATGCGTTCTTCTAAACAATGTTTTAAAGGTATACTGTGGCATAAGAACATATTCAAGATGGATTAAAAAGTAAAATGGAAAATATAAAAGCTATAATTAACATAATGGAAGAAACAGAGAACATCAAGGGATCTGACCCACAAAATGCAAAAGTTTTATACTTTTAAAACATCATGAATATGTAAATATAAACTAGGAAAACATATGCATTAAATATGATGGACAATTGGCTAACATCCTTAGTATGCAAATATATTTAATACATTTTTTAAAAATTAATAAATATTTGTTAAACACTTACTATCTGCTAGGCACATAGTAGGCATTAATTGAAAATGGACAAACTATCAAAACAGAACATTCTCAAAAGAAATTTTCAATTTAAAAGTATAATTTAGAGCAATAATATTTTTTAAAATACCAAGTTAGCAAATATTTAAAAAAAGAATTCTATGCTATCTAAAATGAGCCTGAACCTTCATCTACTGCTGATAAGAATGTAAATTAGTTCACCTTCTCTACAAAGCAATTGACGCATAGATCATGTGTCAAGAAGGAGCCCTGGTGATGCAGTGCTTAAAGCTAACTAGAAGGTCAGTGGTTTGAACTCACCAGCTGTCCGGCAGGAGGAAGATGGGGCAGTCTGCGCCGGTAAAGATTACAGCCTTGGAAATGCCATGGGGCAGTTCCACTCTGTCCTACAGGGTCACTGTGAGCCGGCATCGACTCAATGGCAATGGTTTTTCTGTCAATAATGCTCCTACTCTTTGATGCAGTGAGTCGACTTCTAGGAATCTTAGTAAAACCATTGGCAATGTGATCAAATGCTTATGGAAAAGGATGTCCAGCAAAATGGGAATCATTAAATAAATTAAGAAACATCCATGTAATAACCTATTTTGTCATTATTAAAATTGTTTATAAAAATTGAACATGAGAAAATGTTAATATAATTTTAAGTAAAGAAAAAAAGCAGGACCTTAAAAAATGTACTCTGGCTCATAATCCTTTATCTGAAATTCTGAAATCCAAGAAGCTAAGAAAACCAAAATATTGCTTGCAACTCAATTAATAGCAAGCCATGACCTTAACTGATAGGAGGCTATTTCTGGTTTTTATTCATCTCGTTTATTATGAACAGCAAAGCATTTCCATATTAATATATTTGATTGCAGGGTACTTCCCCAGACCATACTGAAGGTGTATATAGTATATAGTTTATGTATCATATTATTATTTTTATATCCAATCATTTCCAAAGATTTCAGGAAAGAAATTGAAGACCGAAGCATAGCCCCAATTTTTAAAAAATTCTATCAATTCATATAATTATTTTTAACTCTATCTAGATAGATGAAGAAAGAATGGAAGGAAGGAAAGAAGAGAGGGAAGGGGAAAGTAATGCAAGGAAGAAAGACGGGAGAGTTTTTTAAAACTACTAGTAGTTACCTATAAGCAATGTGGGATTATGGGTGATTTTTCTTTTCTTTTTTTAATGTTCGGAATTTTCTAAGATAAAGACTTAGAATCAATAAAAACCAAAAATATGAAAGTATTATTTTTAAAGTCATTTTATACTATTAAAAGTTCTTTCTTTATGGAAAACCCAAAGGTAAATTTTTTAACAAATATAGGGTTTGAATGATCACAAATTCAAAATTAGTGGCAAATATATGAATGGATTTTCAGTGTAAACATATGTAAGTAAATAAATAAATATGTAGTTGTTGCTAGTTGCCATTGCATCTTTTCAATTCATGGCAACCCCATGAGTGCAGGGTAAAGTTGTTCCATAGGATTTTTAAGCCTGTGACCTTTCAGAAGCAGATTGTTAGACCTTATTTCCGAGGGGCCAGTGGGTGGGTTTGAACTGCCAACCTTTCCATTAGTCCAGCACTTAACCATTTGCACCACCCAGGGACCAATTATATATGTATATATTTGTTGTTAGTTGCTGTGGAGTTAATTCTGACTCATGGTGACCCCATGTGTTTCAGAGTAGTAGTGTGCTCCATAGGGTGTTCAATGGCTGTAATCATAGGGAAGTAGATCCCCAGGCCTTGGATTCTACCAGGTGGATTTCAAACTGCCAATCTTTTGGTTATTAACTCAACCCTTGTTATGAATTGAATTGTGTCCCCCAAAAATATGTGTTGTGATTCCTAATCTCTATGCCAGTGGTTATAATCGCATTTGAGAATGGGTTGCTTTTGTTATGTTAATGATCAGGATTAATGTACACTGTGTCTTGAGACAATCTCTTTTGAGATATAAAAGACATTAAACAAGCAAGCGAGAAAAGCAGAGATGGGGTAAGATAGATGCCAGCACACATGGAGATCTCCAAGGAACCAGGAAGCAGAAGCTGAAGAGACAAGGACTTTCCTCCAGAGTCAATAGAGAGAGAGAGAGAAAGCCTTCCCCTAGAGCCGGCACCCTGAATTCAGACTTCTAGCCTCCTAAACTGTCAGAAAATAAATTCCTGTTGTTAAAGCCACTCACTTGTGGTATTTCTGTTATAGAAGCACTAGATAACTAAGATAGCACTTCACCATTTGTGCTACCCAGACACACACACACTGTCCCTCTATATATAGATATATAGATATACATATATACAACATCCATATACATGACATTTATTTTTACTTTTGTTTCTGTTGCATATAGCCATACCCAGGTAAGCATGGGATAGATAGATAGATACTTCACCTTCTCCACTTCCTTTAAAAATCACATCTCCCACACTCTAGATTTACTGACCCTTCTCTGTTTATCTCCCATAAGACTCACACCGTCTATGATAGTATATAATTTATTATGTTTATCATTCATTGTCTGTCTTTCCCCTGCTAGAATATTAATTCATGAGGGCTTGGATCTTTTGTTTATTTGTGTTCACAAATATCTCCCAAGCACCCAGCACAGTGCGGGGCAACTACTAGGTACTCAATTAATATCTCTTGAATTAATGAATGCATATAATTTTTAAATACTCATTAACATAGAGAAGAGCACACATTAAGTTTAAGTCATAGAATCTCGTAATTTTCAGAATCATAGGAAATTAAATCTGAAAGGAACCTAAGTTCTCTGTAGTATCACCTCTACACTTTACGGTTTTAGGACAGAAATATATATAACCAATTCTCTAATAGCAGATCTTCTTGAGGTTTGCCATTCTTTAATGCTTTTCAAGTTTCCAAAGAGAAGATAAAAGTCTCCTCTTCTAACTATTTTGTCATATGATTCTGGCTTAGTTATTTATTAAAATAATATTCTTTGGACTCCTTTAATCTTGTCTGAGAAAATAATCCTATAATCTAGCTTCCAGGCATAATGTAGAACATATTAAGAATATGCAATTATGTACATAAACTTCCACTATATGATCTATCTATGTAATCTACATTGTTTGATAGGACCCTTAAATGGAATTTCATAGAACCTCATGATTCCTCCTAAGAATAAACGCCTTCGTTCTCCTCTCCTGTGTCAATTTTTCCTCACAAGATACCACAACCCCAAGATTAGGCACGCCACAATGCCATATATGGCTTTCACTTCATGTAAGTGCAAGCAACCCTTGGAGCTGTGCTGGAGAAGGGGGCAGCTGCACCAAAACACGTGCTCTCCAGGTATTCCGCAGGGCAAGTTGTTACCCTTCTTATTCTTCTGTTTACACTGGCTGTGAAAAGTGGTCATAAAATGTTAGACTGACTTTGCATTCAGTGATCTGGAGTCAGGAATGAAATTCCCAGATACAGAAGGGATAGATGGAAGCCTCCCTGTCTTATTTTTTTTTTTTCCTTTGTTCAGCCCCTTTATTTTAGGATGGTACTTTCTACGCTAAAAGCTTCTCCCGCTTGGTCTTTGGGGATGTTAATTTCTGTTGTTTTATACCGTGCCATACAGCAAATACTGGTTTCTACCTAGGAGACCTTTTACTTATTGTACAGTCTAGATTTGGCGCAGGTATTGGGTCCGGGAAAATTGGTCCTAGCCCTGGTCTCAGTGCCAGAAGCTCAACCTTGGTTAGCCTAAGTCAGTCATAAAATAATAGTTCCATTCTCCTTGCCGGTTTGAGATTGCGTTGGAAAGGAGTTATGTGATCCAATTCTGAGTAATAAGATACGGGTGGAAATCTACTGGGGTAGCTTCTGGGAAAGGGTTCTAAGCTCTTAAAAAGTGACATGAGTGAGAGACAGTCAGCTCTTTCGATTGTTTGCTTTCTCTCTGGACACTGGTGTGCAGATACAAGGCTTGAATATAGAGTCATCTTGAGACTATGAGAGACTCTAACAAGACGGTGATATTGGAGGAACAAAACAAATGACTAGTTACTTAATGGTACTCTCGAGTTACAGAGTTAGCAAAACCGGGAACCTCCCTACATCTGAAACCCTAGTTGTGTGCAACAGTAAATTTTCCACACTGAGCAAGCCACTTTGAGTAAAGCCAAAGATACGCCTCTTCAATAATATGGTAGCTGCTGATTAGAGCATTTCTGAGCCAGGTTTAGTTATTTGCTATAGTAATGCATCCTTACATGTTTTCAGTTCTTCTTGTTGCCAATCTAAGTCTATGATTTCATTTTGAATAATCACTTGGGATTTTTTAAGAGATTTGCCTGTTAATTAGGCTGTATATACGTCTCTTCACTTTCAGAGAAGGCAAAAGTGGAACGCAAAAGGCAAGTATGAGAAAAAAGTGGGAAGTCTAACTTACTGTGAATCAAATAGTAAAAAGACTCATCTGCAGTCTTATTCAAAGCTTTTCTTTGAACTTAAAAATTTGGCCTAAATTTGAGCACCCTTCATTACATGGAATAGATTTATTTCAGAATGCTAACTGTACTATAAAGTTAATGCTGATGATTTAGCTGTTTTCTTACATGATGAAATTAAAGACATATTCCCAACTAAAAAATTTCTCTAAATAGAAATGAATTAAACACTTCCTGCAGAAAAGACTGATTATCAGGTTCATGAGAGTGCTTGTTACACCAGTAGATGTCTTTTCACAGTCGTTGGAGAACTTCCAGGAATTTCCTAAATGGGAGATTGTTATTCTGCCATTACTATTACATTGCAATAATTCCAGGATTACAACTATGGGGCATAAAATGATACTCGTGAAGAGTGTGCTTCTTAGCTCGAGTAGATACATGAGAATAAATGGGCAGCTTCTGTCCGGAGGTGAGATGAGAAGGCAGAGAGGGTTAGGAGCTGGTTGAACGGACATGGGAAATCAGGGGTGGAAAGGAGGAGTGTGCTGTCACAGTATAGGGAGAGCAACTAGGGTCACATAACAATGCATGTATAAATTTTTGTATGAGAGACTAACTTGAATTGTAAACTTTCACTTAAAGCACACACACACAAAAAAAATTCCAGGATTACAAAACTTCTTACATTCCCAGAATTATTTTGATCACATGTTTGTGGTTCCTCAAATTTAACATTTTCTTGTGCTTTTGATTGGGTATATACTATACTAATGAGAATCCTGTGGTTTGATGAAAATAATGTCAAATAAGAGTTCGGAACTTGGACTTCCCCAAACCTGTTTTTTTAAGACCAGAACAAAGGCTGGAACACCATTTTCTTATCTTTCACACAAGGGAGATGAATTAGACCTAGTGGTTCTCAAACTTTTCCACTGAAGAAACATATAAAGAAAAAAATAAATATTTCTGAAGCACAGACATTTTTGGAAGAGTTCCATCTGAAAAATTCAGGCCAATTTTTCAGTCTATATGTATATACTTATTTGTTTTCATGTACGTATATTGAATAAAATTGAAACACGAAAGGGGTATGTCATGCATTTTCTGTGGCTACTTATCTTCTAGACGTACCATATTCCTGTAGGAATATACATTCTCTAGTTTTAAAACTTGACAGACCATGTCTTCCAATTCTAATATTTTATTAAATTATGTCTAATGATGTTAAAGTGCAATAACATCCATCGTCAGTAGGGGCCACCATTTAACATGATTTAATAGAATGGAAAAATTCCTTCGTTCAATGTCCATAAACTAATTATTACATTTTAAAGTTAGCATCATATATGTAAAAGATATAAAAGTCGCTTTATTTTAAAATAAGGATATTTTCCATCAGGAATCTAGAAAAAGTAAAATTCTGTAGAGGAATGCTGTAAAAAAGGCTGAAATTTAGTGAAGTCGTTGGAGGATGGTGGATTCATCCTTTGGAAATGCACTCATTATTTTCCTGGAGTTTGGGGATATCAGTCAAAAAGATAAACTTGTGCCCCAAATATGTTAAAATAACTCTCTCTTCTTAAAGGAAATAATAATGATGAAATGTTACAGTGGAAAACACAGGAGATTTGAAGTCTAACACACCCATCTTTGATACCAGCTCTCCCACTGACTACTTGGACAATCGTAAGCAATTTACTCCGATTTATTTTATTTTATTGAACTACCTGTTGCTGCAGATTGCCATTAAGTCGATTCCAACTCATAGAGACCCTATGGGTTTCCAAGGAGCAGCTGGTGGATTGCAACTGCCGACTGTTTTGGTTAGCAGCCGTAGCTCTTAACCACTGCGCCATCTTGATTTCAAGTTTTACGCATCTAGCGGAGTTTTTGGAAGATGAATAATGTATGTAAATCACCTGGCACATAGCAGACAGTCAAAGAACAGTGGCTACTAGCAATATTCAGTGTCATGGTTTGAATTATGTCCCCCAAAAATGTGTGTATCAGTTTGGCTAGGCCATGATTCCTGGTACTATGTGATTTTCCTGTATGTTGTAAACCTGCCTCTATGATGTTAATGAGGGAGGATGGGTGGCAGTTGTGTTAGTAAGGCAGGACCTGATCTACAAGACTGGATTGTGTCCTG
>NW_004444258.1:315593-323979 GCF_000243295.1 Trichechus manatus latirostris
AGAGAGAGAAAGCCTTCCCCTGGAGCTGACACCCTGAATTTGGACTTTTAGCCTACTTTACTGTAAGGAAATAAACTTCTCTTTGTTAAAACCATCCACTTGTGGTATTTCTGTTATAGCAGCACTAATGACTAAGACAGTCAGGTTTTAGCAAAGCCTCAGAAACTACATTATCACCGAGGCATAAATATGATGGTATTTAACATTATTATTAATAGTAGTAATATTAAAGCTAGTTTTACTTTTATTTGTTCTAATGCATTATGAATCTAATGTTTAAGATGTAAATATATTCCCATGTCAAATCAAATTCCACTTAACCTTAACTCATCTATAATTGGAAACTGAAAGTATGCTTACTTTAATCTGGTGGCAGATCATGAAGGTAGGAAAAATAACTATTTCACTCAAAATGCCTGGAGAAATGGTGCTCTCCATAGCCCAATACAGGTGGCTGTGTGGCACAAATGGTTAAGTGCTCAACTACTAGCCAAAAAGTTGGTGGTTTGAACCCGCCCTAACACTCCTCAGAAGACAGGCCTGGTGATCTGCATCCAAAAGGCCACAGCCTTGAAAACCCTATGGGGCAATTCCACTCTGCACACATGGGGTCGCCATGAGTAGGAATTGATTCTGTAGCAACTAACAACAACAACACGGCCTGTGTATGTGCTTGTGTTCCCAGGACCTCCAAGCTAGGCTATTTGGCATCATTGTGGGTCAAAGTTCAGGGGTTGAAAGAATGGTGACAAAGAACACCTCCTCCTCCTCCCCTGCCTGATAAACACCTTTAGCCTGGAATTTCTCACAGAATTTTACACAGGCCTGAAGAAACTAGAAAACAAACAGTGTGCAAAGGTGACATTTAGAACCAGGGGCGGATTAACCAGTAAGCAAGGTACGCAGGGGCTTACAGTAAGCAAGGTATGCACAGGCTTACAGTAAACAAGGTACTTACTTGTTTTTACTTACTAATCTGTAGCGAACAGTTTCACGTGGGTTTCACCACACCTTTGATGTGGTGAAAAACAAGTGAAATTGTGTACCACAGATTAGTAAGTAGACACAAATAAACTGTTCGAACCTTGCTTCTTGGGTAACTCATCCCTGGAAAGAACCCTGCCCCCAACTTCTAAGGGTGTCATTTCCAACATGCTACAGGTCACAGCCGCCATCAGCATAACAAGTCCTGACGAGTGGCTGATAATCTGAAGTACAGAATAGGATGAATGAAACTGCCAGACATAAGTGCTCCTTTCTGGTTTTAAGATACCTTGGTGAACAGGGAGCCTTGATGGCACAATGTTTAAAAGCTCGGCTGCTAACGAAAAGGTTGGCAGTTCTAATCTACCAGCTGCTCCTAGGAAACCTGTAGGGGCAGTTCTACTCTGTCATATAGGGTTGCGATGGATCAGAATCAACTCAATGGCAACACGCTTGGGTTTTTTTGGTCTGGTGAACAGAGCTTTGAAGCAGGCCTCTCAGCTGGGACTTCTTTTCCTTACAGTGGAAGCCTTTCTGGTGGGAAGGGTCAACCAAATAGTGGCAGAGAAGATGAAGTGCAGAGTTTACCCTAAAGATGATGGCTCAGTGGCTCTCTATCCCAACTCAGGCTGAACAGTTGACCAACACTATGTTGAAAAAAAACTATCATGGGCAACCTGGCAAGATAAGGTGGTGCTGACCTTCTGATTTGGTCAGATTCCATCCATAAATCTTTTCAGGTGTCCTTAGAAATGCTTTAACAACGAATATTTAAGATCTTGGTGTGTTAAGTGAGATTTTGAACAACAACATCAACAACAAAGCCATATGTATACTTCTACAAGACTCTTGGTCACAGTAAACCAAAAACCAAACCTGTTGCTATCAAGTAGATTCTGGCTCATGGTGACCTCGTGTGTTACAGGGTTGGTCATAGCAGGTTGTGTAAAACAAGCTTTTTCTTTTTTTAACCCTTTGTTTTTATTCATGCCGAAATCTTCTTATTGGAAGACCTTGTTTATTTTCAGCTCAATACCTAGAAACTTCCCCATCCCCTGGGCAGCGTTTTGTTGGTGGTGGCAGTGGTTATTCCTTTACAGATGCTTGAGCTTATCTAGAGGCAGATCAACGAGGCAGGGTCTTGAGAAGCAGTCTACCTGGGCAATGAACAATGTCATGACTGTGGTGGCTCAGTACATCCCTTTCACGAAACAGAATCATACATGAAATTTCTAAGACTGGTCAAAAAAAAGTTGAAGATTGTTAAATAATTTAAATAAGCAATCTTGACAATATGTTTTTCATTGAAATGAAATCAGAAGGAAACATAGGATGGTTACACACAATACTATACAACAAAACTAAGTGTGATCAATGTAATGCTAAAATCATTGCCATCTAATTGAATTCAACTCATAGTGACCCTATAGGACAGAGTAGAACTGCCCCATAGGATTTCCAAGGCTGTAATCTTTATGGAAACAGACTGCCACATCTTTCTCCTGTGGAGCAGCTGGTGGGTTTGAACTGCTGACCTTTTGGTTAGCAGCCAAGCACTTAACCACTGCACCACCAGGGCTCCCTAATATAATGCTAGAGCCTTGTAAATGAATTGGCATTGTATTGCTGAACTTCTGGCACTGAGTGTGAATAAGGAGAAAAGGACATTTACAGATGCCAAACATCTGGCAAGAATTCTTGTTTGGAAAATTGAAGGGTCAAGGTCAGTGCTGATAATATTCTGAAAAGTTAGCTGTCTTGCTTTGCAGGAAACAAATCTCTTAAGGATCGTTTCAAAGCAACAAAAGTCAGGAGCTTGTAAAGGTGGACTCTGAATTTCCATCACTGTTTGTGTCATTTCTGGCCTCCAGTACCTCATGCTGCAGCCCTTTCTCCAGGTGTTATCCCATTGGTTCCTTCACTAGAACGCCACAGTACTTTTCAAAACTTGATTGGTCTAAAAGGGAAAAATATGCATGATTATTATGCATGATTCATTCTAACTTTCCTGATGGGAAATGTCCTGCATTAATGACTATCCATATGGAGGCAGTGGTGGTTCAGGGATAGAATTCTCACTCTCCATACAGGAGATCAGGGTTCCTGGCCAATGCACCTCATGCACAGCCACCATTTGTTAGTGGAGGCCTGTGTGTTACTATGATGCTAAACAAGTTTCAGGGGACCTTTCAGGCTAAGATGGACTAGGAAGAAAGGCCTGAGACCTACTTCTGAAAATCAGCCAATGAAAACCCTATGAATCACAACGGTTGATCTACAACCAATCATGGGGATGGTGGAGGAGCAGGCAGAGTTTCATTCCATTGGGCATAGGGTCATCACGAGTTGGGGGCCAACCTGATGGCAGCTAACGACAACAATGACCATCCCGTGTTGAATCTCATCTTTTCCCTGGGCTTACTTTCAATGAGGCTAAGAGATAGGGAGTGAACTCTAGGACCCTGGTGATCCTCCATGTTTGGAAAGCTTCAACTACTCACAACCATTGAGAACATAAACGTGCTGAGAGCAGAGTAAGTGCTTAAATGAATACTAGCTGTTTGACGGAAGTGAGACAGAATGTGTCTCTCCTGATCACTCCACCTGGGATTTGTGGTTACCTAGCTGTACTCCATTTACAGAATGGAGAATGGCACCATCAAAATGTTTACATCATGGGAAGAGGGCTAATTGAGGTCCCTCCATGTGCAGTTAAATAACACTCTACAGTATGAGACTTTTGCATTTATAAGGGCACATTCGAGACACTTGTACCACACAAGCATAGCATATAACTAGAAGGGGAACAAACAGATGTTCTTTCCAGTGTGACTGAGCCATAACTGAGGGGTGCTGCAGACGCTGTGCCACATTGATCACAGCTAGTCTTTATTTGACCATCTGGCTCCTTTTCCAGGGCTCCCTCAAAAGGGAGATCCCTAACTAACCCATCAGGGCCTTCTCTCCCATACATCAGTCCACATAGAAACAACAAAGAAAGTCAATTGTGCTGGTTTTCTGTGTAAGCCCCCATACCAGGCTTGTTAGCAGAGGCCTCCTCCTTCACCCAGCCTGGCTGGCCTCCCGTTCGCAGCCAGGAGTCTTCATTTAAGTCCCTTTTAATGAGAGGAGTGAGAGCAAACTCAATAGTCTCAACCTTGCTCTTAAAGGAACTGAGCTCCACCCTCCCACAAAAGCTACTTTCAACAGCACTTCTAATAAGACTCTGTAATGTTTTCTCTGATACTTGTCCAGTGCCTACACGTTTTTATTTTCAGACCCACCAATGCTATTTTTCAGAATAACAGTGGTATGCTAAACTTACCCCATCTGAAACAGGGTCCCATCGCCTACTGCTTTCCCAAATTAGCTTGTACGTGGAAGATTACATATTATTACTCCTATTTGTATAAGTCATGTCACTAATATAAAGCTTGGTCACTCGTAGATAAATATTGGAAACCCCTTCACCAACTTGAACCTATTCCATAATAATTCTGAACCCTCATCATTTCATCGTGTGACATCTGTTTGCTGAACACATGTGTTCAGCAGAGAAAGAAGGACAGAGTGCAAGAGCTACTTCTGTTTCCATTTATTTCAGTGATTTATTTGAGGCTCAGTAAACCACTTCATCTAGAAGTGCTTAAATAATTGCTTAAATAATGCAGAGTGAGCTGTAGATTGCTGCATCTCTGTGGTGGCTCTTTTGATTTGAGAAAGAACCGTCAGGGTGCGGGACTTGCTTGTTGGGCATCACCAAGGAGTCTGTTTTATGCGATTCTCTTTGTCCTTGTCGCAACTGACCATATTCTTCAAGTACACAGAGTGCATGTTAAAAGGTATATGTAGCATCAGTTTTCACTCTGATTCATGATTGGAGCAAATATAATGTCCTGAAATTTACCTTTAAGGACTCTTTTTTATCATTTCATAGAAAATGTAAAACAAACATCGATATTTTCACAGCCTCCATTTGTTTAGCCCGACCCAATCAACAATGCCATAATATGATCGTCTCTCTCCCGCTGAGGTAAAATTTCTAAAATGCTGCTAGATTGAACCTGTCGTTCTGTGAGTGGAAGCAGTTGGGCAAATTTGGCAATATCTCTTAGCAGCAGAGTAAGAGGTATACACATTTACTCAGGTGTTGGTCTTAACCTGAATGGCTTTACCACAATGCTTTGTGAACTGTTCAAAAGATGTGACTTCTGCCATTTAAACACTGATTTCCTCATTCTAAGAGATGACATTATTAATGTTCACAAACAGTGGTTCTCAAAGCGTGTCCCCAGACTAGCAACATCACCATCACCTGGGAACTTTTAGAAATGCAAGTTCTGAGGCACACCCCTAACATAGTGGATTCATGGGTGAGGCCCAGACTTCTGTTTTTAACAATCCCTCCAAGGGTTTTGATGCGTGCTTGAGGTTTCAGGTGTGAGGCACTTATTAAAACGAAGAAAACACATTGCCGTTGAGGACTCATAGTGACCCTATACGACAGGGTAGAACTACCCCATAGGGTTTCCAAGGAGCAGCTGGTGGATTTGAACCACCCACCTTTTGGTTAGCAGCCAAGCTTTTAACCACTGTGCCACCAGGGCTCCGAGGCACTGCTTAGAAGAGCAGATTTTACCTGTGCGTTAATTGGATAACACAGAGAAGAGCCTCTTTTGTGCTATAACTCTTAACAAAGCTCCGTAAACCAGTTGCTATGGAGTTAATTCTGACTCACGTTGATTCCACGCGTGTCAGAGCAGAACTATACTCCACAAGCTTTTCAGTGGCTGCTTTTTTGGAAGCAGATCACCAGGCCTTTTTTTCCAAGCAGCCTCTGAATGGACTCAAACCTCCAACCTTCAGGTTAGCAGCCGAGCTCGTTAACCATTTGCACCACCCAGGGATTCCGACAAAGCACTGTAGCTTTAGCTAAACAATCTCACACTTGCTATGCCTTGTTTTAATTACAGCTCAAAACTACCGTGATCAGTTTGATATGGAAGACCTTAAACAACCTTTTTAAAGACTTTTACCGTTTCTACACATATTGAAATTTCGATTTTCTCTTTTTTTACCCAAACGGATTTTAACACATTAATCATATTCTCTGAAACTGAAAACATGGCTGAAAAGAAGCAGGTGAACAATTATGGTCCAAGAAGGCAGTAGAAACACTTTAAATGTGTACAGCATGCTTCTCGCTAAGGAACTGACAGGTTGGGCATCTTTTCAATATTTTAAAAAATAAGAAACTTCATCTGTAAGATCTCCGCTTTCTTTGTTATAGAAGCTAAAATATCAGATTCAGAATCTTAATATCTTGTCTAAGAACTGTGCAGCCTTTCTCCTAATCAGCTTTCTTTTCAAGCTAACTTTTTTTTTTTTAATTAAATCCTCTTAGGTCAACTAAATACAGCCACCCAAATCATCTTTTTTATTGTTGTTTATTGATTTGACATGCCAGGAATTGCCTTTAGTCTTTCCAAATGAAGCCCCGATTTCCTATCTCCAGCTGCCATGTGGCCCAGTCATCTCCACTAGGTGTTTTGGTCCTCTGTGAGCTTCTCCTTTATGCTTTCCTGTCTTCCACCAAGCCGTTATTGTATTACTTTCCTTCAACCAGAGCTTCAAACCAGTTCTTTCCAGTTCGACCCCTTGCTGAGAATTTGCATGTCCACCCCAATATACTGAATCAAAATCTACACTTTAACGATATCCAAAGCCCTGCCTTCAACCCACCCTCTCAGCCCCTCATCTTTGCCTTTTTCTGGCATCTATTTTTTATCTGACGGCATTGCCTGGCCTATAAATAGGATCTCAGACAGGATGAGATAAGGGCACAGGGTGAGATAAGAGCAGTCTCCTGTGGACCTAACATTTTTACATAGAATCTCTCTGTGGAGGGCGTCCTTGGGGGATGCAAATGGTTAAGTGCTCTGCTGCTAACAGAAAGATTGGTGGTTCAAGTCTACCCAGAGGCACCTCAGAAGAAAGGCCTGGCATTCTACTTCTGAAAAATCAGCCACTGAAAATCCTATGGAGCACAGTTCTAGTCTGACACACTAATCTATTTTTGGCTAATCTATGAGGACGATTAAGGCTCCTGAACGCAAAGCCACCACAGACGGAAGCCAGGTTCAGTGGCATGCAGCCTTTCATTTTCACGATGACTTGTTTGTTTTAGGCCTAGCGAACCATCTCTAAATCTGTCTTACACCCCCCTTGCCTTTGTGCATCTCTCCCAGCTCTGTCAAGACATACCTTGTTGCCTTCGTGAAAATTACAAAAATGTGACTTCTCTGGGCAGACTAGTGATAAAAGGACATGCCCACAGGGCAGACAGTTTTTGAAAGGGTCTCTCTGGATGGACAAACTATAGAAGGTGCCTCTTCCCTTAGGCTGGTACAGCCCTCAGGGCCTGGCAAGTACAGTAGGAGCTGAATTTTAGTCTCCACCCCACCCCACAGCCCATCTGGGTGCCTTTTCTTCATGCTAAAACTGCATAACCTGATCTATAGCTCTGCTTATCTTTACCGCCCCTCTATCTAATGCTGCCTAAAGCAATCTACCACCCATCTGTCAGTTTATGGTACTATGGTGGCTTGCGTGTTGCTATGATGCTGGAAGCTATGCTACTGATATTTGAAATACCAGTAGGGTCTTCCATGGTGCACGGGTTTCAGTGGAGCTTCTAGACTAAGACAGACTAGGAAGAAAGGCCTAGCGATCTACTTCCAAAAATTAGCCAGTGAAAAACTCTATGATCACAAGAGAATATTGTCCAGTATAGTGCTGGAAGATGAGCCCCCTAGACTGGAAGTCACCCCAAATACATAGTGGGAGCAACAATGGACTCAGCGTAGAAACAGTCATGAAGATGGCACAGGACCTGCAACTTTTCATTCTGTAGTATGTGGGGTTGCCATGAGTTGGAGCAGCATTGACAGAAACTAACAACCATCAAATGAATCTGATACACACTAAAGTTTGAGGAACACTAGGTGAATCCCTGGCACTCAGTAAATGTTTGTTGGTTGAATGAATGAATGAATTCCTTCTTGTTCTTCAAAATGAAGCTCAAGTATCCTGTCTTGAGAACAGCCTTCCTTCCTCATCTCATCTAGTTATGCCCTTCTGTGTTCTCATGGGACTCTGTGTATCACTGTGTAACGGAACAGGGCTTCACGCACTTCATGGAATCACTGGCTTAGTTGGCTCTTTCCATGAGTTAAACTGGTGCTTCTTGAGGGAAGAGACTAGGTTTACTGGAGTTCATTCTTTTTTTTTTTTTTTAATTGTACTTCAGTGAAGGCTTACAGAACAAATAGTTTCTCATGAAACAGTAGTACACATATTGTTTTATGACATTGGTTAACAACCCCACAACATGTCAACCCTC